>NW_026057584.1:63154853-63295375 GCF_023721935.1 Panthera uncia | reverse complement strand
ATATATATATATATCACATCTTCTTTACCCATTCATCAGTCAGTGGATATTGGGCTTTTTCCATAATTTGGCTGTTGTTGATATAGCCAATATAGCTATAAACATTGGGGTGCACGTACACCTTCAAATCAGCATTTTTGCATCCTTTGGATAAATTCCTAGTGCAATTCCTGCATCATATGGTAGTTCTATTTTTAATGTTTTAAAAAGTTGTATTTATTTATATGAGAGAGAGAGACAGACAGACAGAGACAGTTAGCATGAGCAGGAGAAGGGCAGAGAGAGGGGGAGAGAGAGAATCCCAAGCAGACTCTGCACTGTCTGTGCAGAGCCTGATGCAGGGCTTGAACTCATGAACTGTGAGATCATGACCTGAGCCGACATCAGGAGTTGGACCCTTAACCAACTGAGCCACCCAGGCACCCCTCTATTTTTAATTTTTGAGGAACCTCCATACTGTTTTCCAGAGTGGCTGCACCAGTTTGCATTCTCACCAGCAGTGCAAAAGGGTTCCCCTTTTTCTGCATCCTTACCAACATCTTTTGTTTCCTGTGTTGTTAATTTTAGCCATTCTGACAGGTGTGAGGTGGTATCTCAATGTGGTTTTGATTTGTGTTTCCCTGATGATAAGTGGTATTGAGCATCTTTTCATGTGTTTGTTAGCCATCTGGATGTCTTCTTGGGAAAAGTGTCTATTCATGTCTTCTGCCCATTCCTTCACTGGATTATTTATTTTTTGGGTGTTGAGTTTGATAAGTTCTTTAAAGATTTTGGATATTAACCCTTTATCTGATACATCATTTGCAAATATCTTCTCGCATCCTGTAGGCTTCCTTTTAGTTTTGCTGATTGTTTCCTTTGCTGTGCAGAAGCTTTTTATCTTGATGCAGCCCCAATGGTTTATTTTTGCTTTTATTTCCCTTGCCTTTGGAGATGTGTTGAGTAAGAAGTTGCTGTGGCTGAGGTCAAGGAGGTTGCTGCCAGTTTTCTCCTGTAGGATCTTGATGGTTTCCTATCTCACATTTAGGTCTTTCATCCATTTTGAATTTATTTTTGTGTATGGCGTAAGAAAGTGGTCCAGTTTTATTTTTCTGCATGTCGCTGTACAGTTTTCTAGCACCATTTGCTAAGAGACCGTCTTTTTTTCCATTGGATATTCTTTCCTGGTTTGTTGAAGATTAGTTGGTCATACATTTTTGAGTCCATTTCTGGGTTCTCTATTCTGTTCCGTTGATCTATGTGTCTATTTTTGTGCCAGTACCATACTGTCTTAATGGTTATAGCCTTGTAATACAGCTTGAAGTCTGGAATTGGGATGTCTCTAGCTTTGGTTTTCTTTTTCAACATTACTTTGGCTATTCAGGTTTTCTGGTTCCATACAGATTTTAGAATTGTTTGTTGTAGCTCTGTGAAGAATGCTGGTGTTATTTTGATAGGAATTGCGTTGAATATGTAGGCTGCTTTGGGTATTTTACATATTTTAACAATATTTGTTCTTCCAATCCATGAACATGGAAT
Organism: Panthera uncia; assembly: GCF_023721935.1. NCBI lineage: Eukaryota > Metazoa > Chordata > Mammalia > Carnivora > Felidae > Panthera > Panthera uncia. The sequence goes on along the minus strand of NW_026057584.1, from coordinate 63,293,857 downwards.
GTTTCTCCATTTCTTTGTGTCTTCTTCAATTTCTTTCATAAGCTTTCTATAGTTTTCAGTGTATAGATCTGTTATCTCTTTGGTTAGGTTTATTCCTAGGTATCTTACGGTTTTTGGTGCAATTGTAAATGGGATTGATTCCTTGATTTCTCTTTCTGCTGCTCCATTATTGGTATATAGAAATGGAACTGATTTCTGTACGTTGATTTTATATTCTGCAACTTTGCTGAATTCATGTATCAGTTCTAGCAGTTTTTTGGGTTGAATTATAGAATATCATGCCATCTGCAAATAGTGAAAGTTTGACTTCTTCCTTGCTGATTTCTATGCCTTTCATTTGTTTTTGTTGTCTGAGGGCTGAGGCTAGGATTTCCAGTACTATGTTGAGCACAGTGGTGAGAATGGACATCCCTGTCGTGTTCCTGACCTTAGGGGGAAAGCTCTCAGTTTTTCCCCATTGAGGATATTAGCTGTAGGTCTTTCATATATAGCTTTTATGATGTTGAGGTATGTTCTATCTGTACCTACTTTGTTGAGGGGTTTTATTAAAAATGGATGCTGTGTTTTGTCAGAAGCTTCTTCTGTACCTGTTAAGAGAGTCATATGGTTCTTACCTTTTCTTTTATTAATGTGGTGTATTACATTGATTGATTTGTGAATATTGAACCAGCCCTGCAGCCCAGGAATAAATCCCACTTGATCATAGTGAATAATTCTTGTAATGTACTGTTGAATTCATTTTGCTAGAATCTTGTTGAGAATTTTTGTATCCAGGTTCATAAAGGATATTGGCCTATAATTCTTTTTAGTGGGGTCTCTGTCTGGAATCAAGGTGATGCTAACTTCATAGAATGAATCTGGAAGATTTCCTTCCATTTCTGTTTTTTGGAACATTTTGGGAACGATAGGTGTTATCTCTAAATGTCTGGTAGAATTCCCCTGGGAAGCCATCTGGCCCAGGACTTTTGTTTGTTGGGAGATTTTTGATAATTGATCCAAATTTATTTGCTGGCTATGTGGGTCTGTTCAAATTTTCTAGTTCTTCTTGTTTCAGTTTTGGTAGTTTATGTTTCTAGGAATTTGTCTATTTCTTCCCAGATTGCCCAGTTTGTTGGCATATAATTTTTCATAGTGTTCTCTTATAACTGTATTTCTGCAGTGTTGGTTGTATTCTCTCCTCTTTCATTTGTGTTTTTATCTATGTGGGTCCTCTATCTTTTTTGTTTGATAAGTTCTGCTAGGGGTTTATCAATTTTGTTTATTCTTTCAAAGAACCAGCATTTAGTGTCATTGATCTGTTTTGTTATTTTGTTATTATTTAATAATAATCTGCTCTAATCTTTATTATATCCCTTCTTCTACTGGCTATAGGCTTTATTTGGTGCTCCTTTTCTGGCTCCTTTAGGTGTAAGGTTAGGCTGTGAATTTGGGGCTTTTCTTTGTTCTTGAGACAAGCCTGAATTGCAACGTATTTTCCTCTTAGGACTGCCTTTGCTACATTCCATAGGGCTTGGACTGTTGTGTTTTCATTTTCATTTGCTTCCATATATTTTTAAAAATCTCTTCTTTAATTTTCTGGTTCATTCATTCTTTAGTTGGATGTTCTTTAACCTCCATGAGGAGGCTTAAGGGGTTTCCAAATTTTTTCTTGTGGTTGATTTTATGTTTCTTAGCATTGTGATTTGAAAATATGATTGGTATAATCTCGATCTTTTTGTACCTATTGAGGGCTGATTTGTGACCCAGTATGTCATATAATCTGGAGAATGTTCTATGTGCACTCAAGACGAATGTGTATTCTTCTGCTTTAGGATGAAATGTTCTGAATATATCTATTAAGTCCATCTGGTCCCATATGTTTTAAAAGCCATTGTTTTCTTGCTGGTTTTCTGCTTAGATGATCTGTCCATTGTAAGTGGAGTATTAAGGTCCCCTATTATTATGGTATTATTATCAGTGAGTTTCTTTATTCTGTTATTAATTGATTTATATATTTGGGTGCCCCACATTGGGGGCATAAATATTTACAATTGTTAGATCTTCTTGGTGGGTAGTCAGTCCTCTTAATTATGATGTAATGCCCTTCTTCATCTCTTGTTACAGTCTTTGGTTTAAAATCTAGTTTGTCTGATATAAGTATGGCTATTTTGGCTTTCTTTTGAAGTCCATTAGCATAATAGATGATTCTCCATCCCCTAAAGTTCAATCTGCAGATGTCTTTAGGTCAAAAATGAGTCTCTTGTAGGCAGCATCTAGATGAATTTTTTTTTATTCATCTTGGTGCCCTGTGTTTTGATTGGAACATTTAGTCCATTTACATTTAGAATAATTATTGAAATATATGAATTTTGTGCCATGTATTACCTGTAGTGTTGGTGTTCCCAGTAGATGTTTTGTAGTACTTTGTAGTCTTTGTTGCTTTGGTCTTCTTTTTCTTTTTTTTTTTCCCCCTCCACCCAGAGAGTCCCCATTAGAATTTGTTGCAGGGCTGGTTTAGTGGTCACGAACTCCTTTAGGTTTTGTTTGTCTGGGAAACTATCTCTTCTTCTATTCTGGATGACAACCTTGCTGGATAAAGGCTGTGTCTTTTTCCCATTCAGGACGTTGAATATTTCCTGCCACTCCCCTCTGGCCTGCCAAGTTTTAGGGGACAGATCTGCTACTAACCTTGTGTGTCTACCGTTGTAAGTTAAGGACCTTTTGTCTCTAGCTACTTTCAGAATTTTCTCTTTATCTTTGTGTTTTCCAAGTTTCACTGTGGTGTGTCATGGTGTTTGACCTATTTTTGTTGATTTTGAGGGTAGTTCTCTGTGCCTCTTGGACTTGAATGCCTGTTTCCTTCCCCGGATTAGGGAAGTTCTGAGCTGTAAGTTGTTCAAATAAATCTTTTGTCCCTTTTTCCTTTTCTTCTTTTGGTACTCCTATGATATGGATATAGTTTCATTTTATGGAATCATAAGTTCTCTAAGTCTCCCCTTGAACTGTAATAATTTCCTCTCCCTGTTTTTTTCAGCTTCAGTATTTTGCATAGTTTTATCTTCTATATCATCTATTCTCTCCTCTGCTTTTTCTAAAAACTTTTTTTAAGTTTACTTACTTATTTTTGAGACAGAGAGAGTGGGAGAGGGAGAGGGAGAGAGAGAAAGGGAGCACATGAGCAAAGGAGGGGCAGAGAGAGGGAGAGAGAGATAATCCCAAGCAGGCCTGCACTGTCAGTGCAGAACCTGATATGGGGCTGAAACTCACTAACTGTGAGATGACTTGAGCCAAAATCAATAGCTGGATGCTCAACCAACTGAGCCACTCAGGCACCCCTTAAAAACTGTTATTGGGGCGCCTGGGTGGCTCAGTCGGTTAGGCGTCTGACTTCGGCTCAGGTCATGATCTCACAGCTCATGAGTTCGAGCCCCGCGTTGGGCTCTGTGCTGACAGCTCAGAGCCTGGAGCCTACTTCTCATTCTATGTCTCCCTCTCTCTCTGTCCCTCCCCTCCTTGTGCTCTCTCTGTCTCTCAAAAATGAATAAATGTAAAAAAAAATTAAAAAAAAACAACTGTTATTAACTCATGGGTTGTACAAAAACAGATGGTGGACTGGACTTGGCAAGCAAGCTGTAGTTTACTAAACCCTTCTTTCAGATTATAGTACTATTAGCAGTTCTTTCAGAGTTTCAGGAAAGAGAACGTGGTCTTATAGCACAAGGCACAGTCATCCATTGCTCAGTTTTGCCGTATAATAGAATCATTAGAACAGTTCTGTAATTAGTATGCCCATTTAATATTCTTGGCACATGGTGCCTTGATGCTCTGTAGTTTCATTTAACTCAATCAGGCCCTCTTTGAAGTTGTTAGTAGTCAGAAGACAGTATCACTTCCACTACAAAAATTCTGAAGATTAATGAACTGTATCATAGACAGTCTGCTCTTTTGCCTTGGGTAAGCTTTTGAAAGCTTTTCCTTCCTTCTACTCCCAACCTTCCATCTGTGGCATGTGAACTCAGGTTTTCCATGTAGATTAGGCCTCCCACAGTCCTTGATGGCATATGGCTGGGCCTCTAATTTATGTGTACTGGCTAATTAAGAAAGCAGATTTTTGCTAAAAGTATCAGGCCAAACTTTGGTCAGTGTGCCTGTATATTAAGTAGTGCTGGTCAGTTTTCTTTAAACCCTAAATTTCTCAAGACTCTGTAGATAGTTTTTCCAAGAATTTTATTCAATATGGAGTTGGATAGAGATGAAAAGGACAGAATATACAGAGGAATCATTGAATTTATTAAGGTCTAATATTCTTATTTAATTCTTGTCTGCCATTTTTGAATCTATATGCCATATCTTTATTGTTTAATCTGTTTCAAAAGTTATTTCTTTTTTAAGTTTATGTATGTATTTTGGGAGAGAGAAAGCATGAGTGGGGGAGGGACAGAGGGAGAGAGAGAGAATCCTAAGCAGGCTCTATACTGTCAGTCTGGAGCCCGACATAGGGTTCAAACTCATAGACCATGAGATCATGACCTGAGCTGAAATAAAGTCAGATGCTTAACTGACCAAGCCACCCAGAAGACCCAAAAGTTATTTCTGATTTAGAACCAAATCATGAAATCATTATAATCAACTTTGATTATAGAGAATATATAAAAGTACACATAATGTTTGTAAAGTTTGGGGAATAAACATTCTAAATAAATACTTTAACTTTTACTACTTACACAGGATTATATTCTGTACATGTGTTCACACAGATACACATACATGCTGTGTATCTAAGAGTGGTGCCTGCCCTTCTCGGGATATCTTTATAGAACTTGCCTCAACAAAGTGCCTAAAGAAGGCTATAGGAACATTATGTTTTAGGATCCATAAGTCGTGATTCCCTTAGTGGCAGTACAGTCAGTTGCACTGTAACATGGTACACACATTCCTAAAAATTGCCACACTGTGCAGAATTACACAACAACACAACACAACACGGGGCTTATGAGAAAAGTGAGTCAGGGCACAACACTCAAAAACTGCATCAGGGACATTTAAAAAAAGATAGGAATAATAAAAACAGCACAGTTTTATACATGTGAAGTGGTTAAGAAATACATAAGGACTATAATACATATGGTATTTTACCTTGAAAAAGACCTCAAGGTTGCTTGGAAGTTGGGGTTGGTAAGTATTGGGTGAGCTGCCATAATAAAATACCACATACTGGGCGCCTTACACAACAGAAGTATATCTCTCACAGTGCTAGAGGCTGGCAGCCCAGGATCAAAGTGTCTTAGGGGTGGTTTCTCCTGAGGCTTCATTCCTTGGCTTGCATATGGCCACCTTCTTCCTGTGTTCTCACATGGTCTTTCCTCTGTGCATGTTTATTCTCGGTGTCCCTTCCTCTTCTTTTAGGACACCATCCATGTTGGAATAGGACCCCACTCTTACAGCCTCATTTAACCTGAATTGCCTCCATACGAGCCATATTTTCAAATATAGTCGCGTTGGGTGTTAGAGCTTCAGCGTAGGAACTTTGGGAGGACGCAGTTCCACCCGTAAGAGCGTTGGAAGTTTATAGTTTGTAAATTACTATGAAGTGGTAGAAGGAGGATGATCTGAAATTTGAGAGAAAGTTATGACAGCAGGTGGATGTGGCCCATAATGTGGACTGAGGTAACTCGGAGATGTTTGAGAGGGGTATGTGTGCCCGTAGGTGTGTGTTTTGTGTATTCCGACACTGCTCGGGTCCACTGAGCACATTTCTGCATTCACCTAGTGTTTCTGGCAGATAAGATCACACAGACGCCAGTAAGAAATTTGTATTATGCTTACGAAACAGTGGAACATATCAGTACCAGGCTTACAGCCTTGCTGTGATAGCACAGGGTAGGGGTGCAGTGGGTGAGCTCTGGAGCCGGGCAGTCTGACTTCAAATGTTACCTCAGAAAAATCTGTGGGATATTTGGGAGAGCCGTTTGGCCACCCTAAGCTTCAGTTACTTCATTTGTGAAACAGGCATGTTAGCCGTGCCCAACTCATAGGGTCCTTGGGAAGACTACAGGCCTTAACCTATGAAGTGTTTGGAATGGCATCTTGTGCACAAGGGGGTGAATGCTAGCTACCATCAACACCATCGTGTTGTCTGTTGTTTGTCAAGTTGGTGTAATGAGAGCAGGAGCAAATAGCTAGTAATCTGTCATAACCATGCAATGCAAGAGCTGTAGGCATGTTATTCGGCAGAGGCAGCTCCAGTGTTTGTTGTTTTAGGAGGAGAGCTTCAAGAAGGTGCAAGGAGAATAGGTTCTTAATTTAGAATGAAGCTCTTTTATTCCATGGAACTCCAAGAAGGCAGAATCATGTGGATTCACAGGACCGTCAGCTTGGGCTTTACTTACACACGAGAAAAAGATGCAAAATTCATCCGAGTTCAGAGCGTCAGACCCTTTGGCTTGCTGCTGTGTAGCGATGTGGCAGAAGTGGATGAGAAAAGGTGTCCTACTTCAGCAGGGAATGATGCCCGCTGTGCTGCTAGAAGCCGAGGCTTTTGAAGCACCGCATGAGAAATGTCAGAACACGCAGCGAATATCTTTGAACCACAGAGATTTAAAATTTGCCCAGGTGATTCTGAGGAAGGCGCAGCTTGCCTCTGCCAGGGGGGAGAGAGGAACAAAGCCTGGAGCTCAGTGGTGCTGGCTTTAGTAAACCCACCTCTGCGAGGACCGGGACAGTCCCCTCAGCCTTAGGAGGTTGGCATGGCTTCTGGGTGTAAGAGTTTGCTGTTAAATGTAATATTTATTGGTTACCTCCCATGTGCAGGTGAAGGGGCTGTGGAGGCAGTTGATCTTGAACAAATTTGAGGTTGGGAATTAAATGTGGCTGGTTCATGTCCAGGCTCAAGCTATTTAACCCTAATCGAGTAATTTACCTTTGCTTGGTCCCAGGTGCCTCTTTCGAAAAGGAGAAATAACTCCTATTTATAGGGTCATTCTGGGGATTAAATGAGAGGGTGCGGGTTTAATGTGCATCTCTTAGTGCTTGTTTCTCTTTCACCTGGGGTTGCAAAGTTGAGTAAGCAACAGTTTCTGACTTGGTGGCACTTACAGGGGCAATTGATTCCGCATATTAATAAAGTAGTTCAGTACCTCAGATGGGGAGATATAACTTGTAATACTTAAGTGATGAGGCTCTTTTCTAGAGCCTTTTCCTTACTGCTCTAGCTGTGGGGTTTTCTGGGTCTTTTAATGTGCCATCAGGAGAACCATATTAAAAATTTTTTTAAATGTTTATTTTTGAGACAGAGAGAGAAAGGGCATGAACGGGGGAGGGTCAGAGAGAGAGGGAGATACAGAAGCCGAAGTAGGCTCCAGGATCCGAGCTGTCAGCACAGAGCCCGACATGGGGCTTGAACTCACAGACTGTGAGATCGTGACCTGAGCTGAAGTCGGATGCTCAACCAACTGAGCCACCCAGGCGCCCCGGGAGAACCATATTTTAGATTGTTTGAAGAGGAAGCGCTTTGTTGCTTCCTCTCAGGAGTCCAGTCCACCTTGCCCTCTTTTTCTGTTCTTCTTTTCCTTCTCCCTGCCTCCCTCCCTCCCACCTCCTGCTGTTACAGGGGCAGGTGCTTTCTGCTTCCTCCTGGCTATTCACCCTTCTGTGATTAGCTTGTGGGGGCCACATCCCTTGTCAAAGGGTGGACAGGGGACTTCATAGAATCCTCGACCATTTATAATTTGACTGTAACTGTCTTAAAACTTGGCACATTGCACATGACTCCTGAGATTTGAATACAGCACCTACTAATTAGGGGGTGAAAGTGTTTGTGTGTAGGATGTGGTAGTGAGGGTAGGCACTTGGACAAAGCAATGGGAGGTGCGGCTGTCCCCCCTTTTGGAAGATTTGGGCAGATTCCAAGTGACTTTTGGGGAAGAAGGTCTTAGAGGTTGTAGGCCTTCCCAAATTTAAATTCATAAATGAGCCTTCTACAAGATTGGAAACTTACCTAAAAGCAACTAAGGCCAGTTGTTTTGATTTTAAATGCAAGTTGAGCTGCTGGCATTGTGTATAGGGCTGTCATGCTTTGAGAGAATTAAGGTATTTTAGAAAAATCACTTTAAAATTTGGTCAATATTTCGTATTTTGCCTCTCTCCTGTCTTGCAGCAGTTGCCAACTGATGGGATGTTATATATTGCTCTTAGGGCTCAACTACGTAGAAGGGTATGGAACTGTGCTGCAGAGCTTATGGTGTGAGTGAGACCATTGGTGTAGCATCACACACATCTTCATTCATAGGTTATCACTAGCCTCCGAATTGGCATTAAAGGGTAGTGTACAAGTCTTAGACATATCACTTCATCCTTCAGCGTTCTGATAACTCCTGTACTTAGCCCCAGGTGGAATAAAATTGCATATTTTCATCTTACGTATGATTATATAACTAGTTTTCTTGCAGGTGTTAATGGACACCTGTGCTGGTAGGAGACATAGACCCCAGGCAGGGAGAAAGATGTTTACTAACGTTATGTTATATTCCGGGTACCATAATGGGGCCTTTGCAATTAATCCTCACAGCTACCCTCTGTAATATGTTAGGTGTTACAAGCCCTTCTTAGCCGTGAAAAAACGGAAGCAGGGAGAGGTAGAGTAATTGAGTGCCACTCGGCTAGAAAGTGACAGCTGGGATTTGTACCCAGGCTCGCCCAAACCTGGGACTTGTTAGAAAAAGCTCAGGAACACAACATGTTATCACATTCAGAGCAAATACAGAAAGGGACACTTGGTGTTCTATTTGCATATGGCAGTCTCCTTTCCTTTCCTTTCTCCCTCCATTTATGAAAGATTGGAACTAAATTTTCTTGCTGTCTCTTTGGCATACCAATTGCACTTTTAGTTATTCTCTTCTAGAGCACTACACTTGGAGACTTGTTATTTTCACTATTTGCGTTCCTCTCTGCTATTAAACTGTCCAGCGCCTTGACTGCTGGCACTTCTTATTCTAAATCTTTTCATCCCCACAGGTCAGCACAATGCCCGGTGCTTTGTAAGACCCCAGTAAATGTCTACGGGATGAATCAATTATTTAGATTAGGGACTGGACTGAACCTGTAGGGACTAAGGGACTGAGTGTAATTAAGAAGAAGCTCAAGTTTGATGTCTTTCAAATAATCGTAGGAAGATTAAGGTGGGAGGGAGGAAGTGGGAAGGGCCTTCTGGAGGAGGTGACACAGCTGGATTTTTAAGGATGATGACAGTGTCCAGGTCGAGAAAGAGAAGGAGGGTGCCAAAAGCTGCTCCAGGCAATGGAACTTGCCCGAAGAGCAAGGTGGCTTGGGGAACTCCAGTCAGCACAAGTGGTGAATAGGACAGGGGAAGCCGGCCGGCAGCAGCATCCCTATTGCCAAGTGAAGGCCCTGGGCATCTTCTCCTACACCTTCCTGTCTACGCATCTAGGGCCATCTGACCTTCTGTTCTAAAATGTCCTTGTTTTGCCTGCATTCACAAAAATCTCATGTTTACTAAGTGTTTGGCTCATTGGCGAATGGAATCGGTGTTTATTGCCAGTGTGTTATACCAATGTGTATGGCACAGTTTGAACCCTTGTATTTTTTTGTTGGAAAAAAGACTTGCTCATTGAACATGAGTCTCATTGATTAGACATATGTGATGGAGATGATCTTGAACAGGCACCTTCTGTGTTCCTTGTGAAGTCCATCTTCCTGCCTTTATCTTGTTTTCTGAAGAGGATAATATAGTGCTTAGAATCCGCATAATGACTTCTTCCCTTTTCTTTCTCACCTCCCATACAAACCTGCAAAAAATTAAACATCCAAAGGAAAAAAGAAAGAAAACTACGTTATCACCTCACCATTAGCTATATCGGCTGCATCATATTTTACAGAGAAAAAAATCAGGGTATGGGACCCATGATAACTGGTAGTATGTCATTGACTCAGCACTCTGCAATCAAGGTTCAACATTAAAAAAGCAAAACAAATTAGGACATGCGGTCAGAAAAGCATGAATGTGCTTTTATGGTTTGGAGCAATTGAATATTAGAAATCAAGATTGTCTCAGAAAATCCAGAAAGAAATCATGGGGCCCCATGACTTAATTCACTTCAATTTCCCAAATGGTTACAGAGGACTTTATGTGGCTGGGGCTGGGTGCTGGGGGATTTAAGGTAAAAAGGAAAAAACTGCTATTCTCTGGCATTCAGAGTGTAGGAGGGCAAAAGGCACAACAATTTAGAAAAGAGCTACTGAGCATCCAGCTCTCCCTGGGGACAGGGCTGAGTCATTGGACTGTAATAAGTACTTGTGGGTTAGCAAACCAAAGTTGGGATAAATAAATCTAAGAATTGGCCAATGTAAACAGCATCTTATGAATGCATTTATGATGGATTTGGGGACAGAATTAAAATTGAAGTATATAAAATATTGAATTTTATTTATAGAATCTTTTATCTTTCAAAAGAACAAATTTGTCTGGTGATATCCATGGAATAACAAGTGGTCTCCTTGTAATGGGATTCTGCCAGAACTTCCTACGATGAAGCATATACCATTAAGCTTCCCTGTGTTTATTACTGTTCTGGGTGCTAGGAGAGTCACTTTGCCTGCAAATTCCTTACTTATGGGGAACTGTATTTGGTGCTCTAGATAAGGTTATTTGGTGCAACTAGCTTTCATCCAGAGCCGTCACTGATCTTTCTTTTCTGTCTCCTTTTCTTCTCTGTGGGTGGGAGGCTGAGGACTGGGATAGGTGAAGGGCTGGAGGGGTGGGAATAGTGTACGCGCTTTCTACATTACATCAGGTCCAAACCAATGATTTGAAGATTGGGATACTGTTTGCAGTAAGAAATTCTCAACGTGTGGGCACTGTGGTACATGCTGTGATTTGTGAGGTATGAGAAGCACTGGTCTGCACCTGCAGCACTAGTTAACATGTCCATACAGATTTCAAGAAGTAGCCAAATACAGAGTTTCCTCCAAAGTTGTTCTTCATATGTATACTTTTCAGCGGATACTCTTGTTTTTCTTCTGTTGCTCGTTGAAGTGGCAGTTCTCATGTAATGTTTTCTCTCTCATTATGAATTTTAGTTGTGGAAATGTGTCCGACTTGATTTTCGTTCTTATTTAATTCTGAAATAGGACTTGAACCTGTGTGCATCATTTCAATTTGACTGATTCAAAATACAATATTGTTTTATCTTAAATTGTGAAGGGTTCACATGAATCTTGGCTAAACCTCTTGTGTTCTAAAATCTAAAAGTTTTTCTTGCTTCATGAATTTAAGTGTTCCTATTTCTGTGTGTTCCCAGTACTTAGGTAGTTCAATAAACATTTTTTTTTGGGGAGCCTTTACTACATGCTGGGTTCTGTATCAGGATGCTGGATGGATATTAGGACCTCTTTCCTTGATGGATTAATGACAGTATCTCTTTACTTCACCCTCTAAACCTGAATTTCCTTATCTGTAAAACAGGGCTAATAATCTTAAAAACCTGACAGAATTTTTATAACAATTAAATAAAATAATTCTTAGAAAGCACCTAGGATATGCCTACTACATTGTAAGAACTCAAGAAAATTAATTACTTTAGATCAATTTGAATTTCTGTGTACTAGAGGCTGGCAAAATGAATTGAATTCCCCTGCCTAGTCAAATACTATCATTCTGAGTTTGCTTAATATCCTAGGGTACCACACTACCACCATGTGCTTAATCAGAGGCTTTATTTCTGTTAAATCCCCAAATATCTGGAGATGTAATTATTTAGTAGGTGTGATATGATGGCTTTTGTTGAAGGAACTCAAACTCATCATTTTAATTTCTAATTCTTGATTTACTTTAAAGAAAAGCTTCTTGCTGGTTGGAGTAAGAACATGGCTTTCCAGCTTTCTGACTTTTAAAGTAGGGTGTAATTTGAAACCCCACAGTCTTACTTGTCTAGAACAGCAGGATAAGGCCCTTGTGGTGGAACTAGGAGGTTTATATCTCAGGCAAAGAAGTCAGGGCACACAAGGCCCAGGGGCAGAGTAGTCTAGGGTGCCAGCCCTTACCAACTTGCATCAGACTCAGTTTCCTGAAACTTAACTAGTCAGAATAGTACTGCAGATTGAAATTGGGGTCATAGTGTCATCCTGCATGTATAAGGCACTCGTGCTTTAGTAAATGTTAGCTGTTGTACTAATGATCGTTAGTAGTAACACTATAATTATCACCAAAGCAAATAAGCACCTTCTCTGCACGGACTCACTTCTTGAACAAGTTTTAACGTTTTCTGAGACTTTCATGAGGATTTATAAAAATGGCTTGTACTGCTAGTGCCATGCTTGTTCCTGTCCCTTTGCCTTTGCTCATGCCGTCACTGCCCACAAACCTCCTACCCCCACCCACGCTGCCTTCTCCACTTGATGGATATCTGCTCATCCATCAGGATTTCATTCAGCTTCATTCAGCAAACTCTAGGCATTTATTAAGTGACAAATTTATGCCAGGCACCGTGCTTTGTGTCTAGCGGAGATCATTATAACTTGTGTGGTCTCACTGACTCTATGAAGGAGTCATATACCCCATCCTCTTTTTCCCTAAGTAGAAACCAACAATTCCCATGTTGGTGTACCCCTTTAATAATAACAGTAAGAGTTCACTGCTTTCCTGTTTCTTTTTATCTGCTAGCCTATCAAGTTCTTTAGTGCAAAGAGAACATCTTACTTCTATTTGAATTCCCAGCATCTAGGATTATGCCTGCATAGAGAAGGTGCCCAATAAATGTTTTTAGAGCAGATTAACACATATTTTAGGGCTGATGACCTTTGTTTTTGTTTCATGTTTTGCTCAATTGTATTTTGAGTGCCTACTGTATGCCAGGCCCTCCTTTCAACCATTGGGACATAGTTTACGTTTCACTGGGGAGGAGAGAGTAGACAAATCAGTCAAGTGTTTAGTACAGTGGTTGGCTCAGAGTACTAGGGAGGAGAATTCCGCTGTCAGCGAGCTCATTCCTGAGGAGGTGGGGTTTGAGCCAAGATCTGAAGGAGGTGAGGAAACCTCAGGCAGCAGAGGAGGGGGGGCAGTTGCAGACACTTGAAGAGGAGTGCACCTGGTCTCAGGTGTCTTCAGTCGAGGGGAAGTGAGGGGTGACAAGTAGAAGGTGAGGCAAGGGGGTGGCCAGATTATGGAGAGCTCTGTAGACCCCTGGAAAGACTTGGTGTTTTACTCAGAGAAGAGAACCCACTAGAGGGTTTTGAGGAGCAATGTGGTCTGATTAACTTCCTAACAGATTCACACTGGCTGATTTGTTCAGACTGGATTGTAGGGAGGTAAAAGCAGGCACAGGAAACCAGGCAGAAAGCTCCTGAAATAATCCAGGGTAGAGTTCTAGGTGACTCAAACCAAGATGGTGGCAGTGGAAGTAATGAGAAGAGTTCAGGTTTGGAATTTTTGTTTTAAGTTTATTTATTTATTTTGAGAGAGAAAGAGAGCACAAGCAAGGGAGGGACAGAGAGAGAGAGAGAGAGAGAGAGAGAGAGAGAGAGAGAGAGATTGAATCTCATGCAGGCTTTGCTCTGTCAGTGCGGAGCCTGATGTGGGACTTGAACTCATGAGCCGTGAGATTATGACCTGAGCTGAAAATCCGGATGTTCAATTGACCGAGTCACCTAGGTGCTCCCTAGTGTGACTAGGTGAACACTAGTGAATACCCATATATTCATCAACATTTGACATATTTACATTACCTGTGCTTTTTTTTGGTGAACCATTTCAAAGTACATTACAGATGTTATGAGACTTTGTGCTTCAGCATAAATCTCCAGAAAATCTCAGGTTGTTCTCTTACATAAACAGAATACCATTATTGTACCAAACTAATACATAGTTTGTATTCAGATTTCCCCAGTTGTCTTCCCTGAGTTGCCTTTTATATCTGTATTTCTTTCCAGATAAAATCCAATCAAGATTCATTCATTAGAGTTGTTTGTTATGTTTCTTAAATCTTTTTCTTTCACATTAACTTCATTAGTTTGAAATAATTTTAAACTTACAGAGAAGTTTCAAGAATTGTATAAAGAAATCCTGTATAGACATCACCCAGATTCACTAATTGTTAACATTATATTGTACTTGCTTTAATATTCCTTCTCTGTTAAGTTTCAGATCAGAATTTACTTTGAAGATAGAGTCAACAGAATTTGCTGAGAGGTTGGTTGTTTGGTGTGAGAGAAAGTGAGGTTTCAAGGGTGACCTTCAGGTTTCTGGCCTGAGAAGTTAGATGGAAGGAGTTACAATGTACTGAGTTGAGGTAGGTGAGGGAGGAAGGAACAGGTCTGGGAACAAAGTTGGGATCTGAATATCAGTCACGTCGATTTTGAGATATCTATTAGATGTCTACATGCAGGGGTGCCATAGGCAGCTGGGTGTATAAATAGGGGGTTCAGGGACAAGGCTGCAGCTGTAAATGTGGCAATTGTCTCTGGAGAGGGGGTGCATAGAGCCCTGAGACTGAGATCAGCAAGAGCGTGAGGGTAGGCAGAGAGGATGACTGAGGACTGAGCCTTGCACTGTGCTTGTGTTAGAGATGACGAAGTTGGAAGTGTCCGATAAAGGGACTGTGCAGGAGGGACACACGGGTAGGAGGAGGCTATCACCTGTGTCACACATTGCCGATGGGTCATGTAAGTTGAGGACTGCACAGTGACCCTTGGATGTGGTTATTGGTGTCACAGATGTCATTGGTGTCTTTGACAAGAGCAGTTTGGATGGGGTGGTGGCAGTGAAACCTCAATCTAAGAAGGCTCAAGAGAAAATGGGAGGAAAGAAATTGGAATATAGGGACTCTCAAGAAGTTTATTGTAAGAGGGTGGTTTGGAGAAAGGGGGTAATAATTGGAGGAGGAATGTGAAGTTAAAGATTTTTTTAAAGAAGGGAACAATTATGGCGTGTTTGTATGTGGATGCTTCAGCAGAGAGGGAGAAATGGAAGACGTGAGAGGGGGGAGGTAAGAGCTCTTAGCAGTGGCAGGGATGTAGTGCAGGTGTACTGATTGCCTTAGATGGGAGCGTGGACAGTTCTCCATGGCAACAGGAGAAGCCAGACTCCCTGGACCAAGATGCAGGCAGATAGAATCATGTTGAGAGCTTTGGTGAGTCCAGAGATTGCTTCTTTCATCTTGGTGAAACAGAAACAGGGTAATCAGCAGAGAGTAAGGAGGGAGGAGGAGATACTAGAATCTTGAGAGAGGAAAACACCTGAAATAATTGTCTGGAAATAGATTTATTAATTTCTCTGCATGGAGTATGTTTATCTGTGTGTGGGGTGGCAGGCTGTGAGGGCAGTAAGGGGCATGAGTAGATTGCCTTCTTTACGAATGAGGTGTCAGTAGAGTGTGGTCATCCTCTCTAATCAGAAAGTTGAGATTAGAGTTGGGATGAGCCCTCACAATGCAATGAATGGCTCCTTCAACGGAAAACTAAGCTAAAAGCAGAGATTTGGAGCATTGCCTCAGGCATTTATCAAACCAGACTGCAAATGTTATGGACTGAATGTTTGTGTCCCTCCAAAATATATATTTTGAAGCCCCAACTCCACAATGTGATGGTATTTGGCAGTATTAGATTTAGATGCAGTCAGTCATGGAGCATAGTACTTGTGTGATGGGATTGGTGCCCTTATCAGAGGAGGAGGAGACACCACAGTTCTCTCTCGTGCTCACACCAAGGGGCCAGCCACATGAGCACACAGCTAGATGGTGACCATCTGCAAGTGAGGAAGAGGGTCTTGAATGAAGATTGAATCTGTTGCTACTTTGATTGTGGGCTTCCCAGCCTCCAAAGCTGTGAGAAATAAATGTTGTTTAAGCCTCCCAGTCTGTGGTATTTTATTAGAACAGCCAGAGCTGACTAAGACAACCAATTAGCATTTACTCAATCTTTATCCTTGCCACATTCATTGTCTACAGGAGGTATCTCCTAGGGGAGGTAGAGCAAGTCACTTACATCCTTCAGTCGGTCTGCAACTTTGGAGATACTGAGGGGACAAAACTGACCCATGGAGCCTATTTTGCATGTGGTTACCTTTAAGGAAAATGCCCCCATCTTAATAAAGCACTATTGTATCTTTTAGTTCATTATCCTGTGAGCTGCTGAGGTAGTAAATTCTTGTTAAATTGGATGATGTTCCATTCCAAACTCCCTTCTGTTCTAAGAAATTCTGTACCACATGCTGAAGATTCTTAAGCTGCCACATGGATTTCTCTTGAGCTTTGGATGACTTGATGCATTAGATATTTTTATTTAATTTATGCTTTTAATTTTAAGAAACACATCCAGATATGCCTGCAGCTAGCCAGCCAGTTTTCTAAATCTGCGTATAAATAAGAGAGGAGAAAAAAAAAAAGCAAGCTATATGTGTTTTTCTCCTTTCCCAGTTTTTCTCTTTATGTGAACATTGTATCCCCATTACATGTTTTAGATCCAAGTTTACTCCTTTAAAAATAAGGAATTCATTAGGAAGACCATTAAATAAGCAAATCAAAAACTGTAAGGGATGCATTTTTATAAAATCCCATGAGTATAACTTTTTTGATACTTAACAAGTAATCTATGCCTCTGGTAATTATTTCAAATAAAATACTTTTTTACCTAATATTATTAAGTGTTTAGTGTTGGCAAGATCTCATCTAATAGCTCAACTCAAATAAAAATTATGTGTAAACATAATAAAGTTTTAATCTCACTAGGAAAAAATAATTCTTTCAGTTAATTTTAACTTTTAATTTTCAAACATATGCTGGGTGCCTGGGTGGCTCAGTCAGTTAAGCATCTGACTCCTGGTTTCAGCTCAGGTCATGATCTCACAGTTTATGAGATCGAGTACTGCATCAAGCTCTGTGCTGGCAGTGTGGAGCCTGCTTGGGATTCTCTCTCTCCCTTTCTGTCTGTCTCTCTCTGTTTCTCTGTCTCTCTGTCTCTCTGTCTCTCTCAGAAATAAATAAATATTTTTAAAATGTTAACATATGCAGCAAAGAAGAGAGAATACTGTAATGAATTCCCATGTGTCCATCATACAGCTCCAACTATGATATACATTCTGCCATCTCCTTAAGCTGAAAGCCATAAATGTTATTAAAAACTTTCACAGACAAAACATTAATACATGGGATGTTGGTACAAGATAATATGCTTAATATACTTTAGGTGGAGCCTCCAAATCAGAGACCTAGGGCCTGCAAAGGTTTGAAACTGGCCTGATTAGTTCCCTGTGGCCTCAAGTTCATGGGGCTTACCAATTTTTCTTGTTCAGCCCCATCCTTACTTGTGATGCTTTGGTAAGAAGTCATTGCTGAGAGTTCTCTGCACATTCTGTCCCAGCATCCCCTTCCCCCAACTTTTTTTCTCACAAATTCTGTCCCAGCATCCTCCCTCCCCCTTTTTTCTCTGCTTTGAACTCTTTTTCATTTCTTCCAAGTGCAGCTCAGGTGCCTTCTCCTGGGAGGTCTCTCATCACCCTGCTCCTTGTGACACAGGTGTACCCACCTTCGTTCCTGTAAGAGCCCTGCCTGTCTCCCTGCCTCTGCCCTAGAGTAAAAATCTAAACCAGTCACCCTGGCCTTCAAGGCTCTGCATCTTCTGGATCTTGGCTGTCTACCTCTCTGACTTCATCTCCTCTAGCTAGGCTCCAGTGACATCGATGTGCTCTCTGAATGCCAAGCCCATGCCTGACTACAGGCCTTTGTACTTGCTGTTCCCTCTTCCTAGAATATCTTGCCTCACATCCTTGTCTGGCTGCTGCTCCTAGAGGCCCCCCAAGAACCCCTTCCAGATCACAACACTGCTTTTCTTTCCAAGAAGGAAATACCATTACCACTTTTGTGATACTCATTTTCTTTTACTTTCAGTCTTAACCATTTATACGTGTATTCAAAAAAAAAAACAACAAAAAAAAAACAACCATGGTTTCATGTTGCCTATTTTTAAACTTAGAAAAAAAATTTTTTTTTAATGTTTATTTATTTTTGAGAGAGACCAAGTGCAAGCGGGAAAGGGGCAGAGAGAGAGAGGGAGACGCAGAATCTGAAGCAGGCTCCAGGCTCTGAGCTGTCAGCACAGCCCAGTGTGGGGCTTGAGCTCACGAACTGAGATCATGACCCGAGCTGAAGTCGGATACCTAACCGACTGAGCCACCCAGGCGCCCCCCTATTTTTAAACTTAATAGGAGTAGAATCATACCGTATGTTTTCTTTTGTGCCTTGCCTCTTTAGCTCAGTTGCTTGTAAGGCCTATCCATGCTGATCCGTGTATGTGCAATTGTCAGTAGTTCATTCATTTTCACCACAGTATGGTATTTCATGGTATAAACATACCACCGTATAGTTATCTCTTCTACCAGTTTTGGATATTTGGGCTATTTCCAGTTTGGGAGCTATTCTAAGAAATAATGCTATGAATATTCTTGTATATACATATCTGGGGAGACTGTCATAAATTTCTCTACTGTGTAAATAGGAGGAGTTGGGTATAGATAGAGTAGCCATAAATTAATGCCCCAACTGGGACATTTTTGTGTGGAATAAATACTAAACTTGACATCAGGAAACTAAGTGAAAACAGTGATTATCCCGGTCAGACTGAGGTGTTTGGTCCTGTATTAAAAGTGTATGTGTGGGGTGCTTGGGTGGTTCAGCTGGTTGAGTGTCTGACTCTTGATTTCAGCTCAGGTCATGATCCCAGGGCTTTGGGATAGAGTCCTGTGTCAGGCTCCACACTGATGTTTTAAGATTCTCTCCCTCTGTCTCTCTGTCTCCCCTCTCCCCCATCTCTAAAATAAATAAATAAATAAATAAATAAATAAATAAATAAATAAATAAAGTGTATGTATATCTTCAAAGTTACAGCTAATGTTAATCTGTTTTCTAAAGAGATTGGGACACATTTATACCACCGCTAGAAGTGACAGAAATTTATCTTGCTCCACATTCTCACCAACACAGTATTTTCACAGTTCATATTATTTCCCAGGCTTGTTGTGGTTTTAATTTGCATCTGTCTCATTGATGAAACGGAGTTGGGAAGTATGTTTAAATATTTTTTTAACAAATATATTTAAATATCTAAACATATTTTTAGCTTGACTTTGAAACCACGTCACACAATGTTAATAATAAATAAATAAGATGATTTGTATTTTATTACTATTTTATAGAAAACATTTTCCATTTTAATATTTTTTGATGCAACAGTTATTTAGAAATGTGTTTTCAATTTTAAAACGTGGAGATTTTTTAAAGTTATTTTATTTTATTTTATTATTATTTTTTTTGACGTTTATTTATTTTTGAGACAGAGAGACAGAGCATGAACAGGGGAGTGTCTCTAGAGAGGGAGACACAGAATTTGAAACAGGCTCCAGGCTCTGAGCTGTCAGCACAGAGCCCGACGCGGGGCTTGAACTCACGGACCGTGAGATCATGACCTGAGCCGAAGCCGGACGCTTAACCGACCAAGCCACCCAGGCGCCCCTAAAGTTATTTTAAAATAATTTTTAGCTCATGGTAAGTGATCATGCTCTGTATGATTTTTCTCCTTAGAAATTTGTCGAGATTGCTTTAAAGTCCAGTATATGGTCAGTGTTTATAAAGGTCCTTTGTATGCTTTAAAAAAGAATGTGAATTCTGCAATTGCTGGTTATAGTGCTGTATATGTTTCTATTTAGTGAAGACTGTAATCACGATCCTCAAATCTCCTGTGTTCTTACTGACTTTTATTTTTATTATTATTTGTTTTGTTCTGCTTATTCTGTCAATTGCTGAGGGAAATGTTTAAAATCTCTTGGTATGATTATAGATTTTTCTGGGTTTTTTTCCTTGTCATTTTGTCTATTATGCATTAAAAAAATTTAGCCTATGCTTTTAGGTATATAAACATCTAAAATTATAATGGCTTCCTGTTAAATTGAATGTTTTATTAGTATGGAGTGATTCTCCTATGTAATCATGCTTTTTACCTTAAAGTCAATTTTGTCTTATTAAAATAGCTACCCCACTTTTATTTTAATGGGTGCATAGTACCTCTTTTCTAAATTTTTATTGAACTCTTTTGTATTCTTGTGTTTTAGATGTGTTTCCTGTGGATAGCGTATGGTAGGATTTGGTTTTAATTCAAATATTTGTTTTCTTTCCACTGAAGCTTAACTCACACACACTTAATATCACTTTTCAGTGCTTTTAGATCTCCATGTTAGTTGCTGCTTTCTGTGTTTTGTCCATTTGATGTTTCATCGTCACTCCATTCTTGACTTTTAGGATTCCATTTTCCCTCTGGGTTTTGAAATTATATTTTCAATTTTTAATTATTTGGTAGTTACCCTAGAAATTACAATGGATTTACCTAAATTCTCAGAATTGAATGGTAGTCCGTCTTTTACCCTATTCCTGGAAAATCTGAGGTGTGTATAATACTGTATCTCCAGGTATCTGCTCCTGATTTATGTTGTTTTTTCACGCCTCTTATTCTGTGGTTTTTAGCCTCACAGACATTATTAACCTTAAAGAACTTTAAACTCAGTGTTCTTTTAGATTTGCACATATGTTTACCATTTTCTTTGCTCTTCATTCTTTTTTGTACTTAGACCTTCCATCTAGAATCACTTAATTCTTTTCTGAAGATCCTTGAGGCTTCCTAGAGATGAAACCTCTTAGTTTTTGTTGTTGAAAATAATTATATTTTGCCCTCATTCTTGAAAAGCTTTTTCTCTGAGTGGAGAACACTAGATAGGCAGTTACTATCTTTCCGCACATTGGTGATTCCATTCTACCGTCTTCCTGCTTACCTTGTTGCTATATAGAAGTTGATTCGTTGCTGTAAAGAAGTTGATGCCGGGTCTGTCATTCTTTTGAAGATAATGCCTTCCTCCACCCACTTGTGGTTTAAGAGTTTTCTCTTGGTATTTTTTGTCTTTCCGTACTTTCACTATATGCAGTGTGTAAGTGTCATTTAAAATTTTTTTATCCTTAAGATTCACTGGGCTTCTGGAATCTATAGATTGCTATTTTTAATCAGTTCTGGAAAAGTCACACCATTACCTCTTCAAATATTACCTCTTCCCTAACCTGTCTCTGTTCTTCTTCTGAAACAACAGTTAAATGTATTTTAGATCATCTCACACTGTCTTCAGTGGGTCTTAACTTCTGTTTCCTGTATTACATTTTTATTTTTGTTTCTTTGGCTGAATGCTAGATATCATCTAACCTAGTTTTTAAATCACTCATTCTCTTATTCTTTCTAACTTATTATTTCTTTCTCCTAGTTTTTAATCTGGTTGTATTTTTTACTTATAGAAATGGACTTTTAAAAACCTGTCTCATCCCTTTTTATAGTTTGCTATTCTCAGCAGGTATGTTTTACCTGGTCTTTCTTTACAGAGAGTAAACATAGTTGTTCTGTAATCTGGGTTTGACAGTTCCATTATGTATGAGTCTGTTATTGATTCTGACTCATGGTACCTTTTTTCCTGTATGTGCTTTAATTTTGTGATACTCTTTGTTCTTAAAAAATATGGGTGTGATTCTTGAGGCCTAGAAAGGAGACTTTATGCTTACGCTTCAGTCAAACATTTTCAGATACTACCAGTCCATGATCCCCTTAAACGAAGTCCATGGTTAAAGATGACTAGGACCACCAAGGCATAGTGAATTTAGATTATGGTTACAGTTGTGGGTCTTTGACTGTAACTCCTCATGGAATTGTTTTCCCATTCCATTTTTTCCCCTCCTGTTCTTCTTAGTGTCAAGGCAACCATCCCTACAATTCCCCAGAGTTAGGGGTAGGAATAGGATTTCTGTATGGTTCATACCCATATTACAGATATAATCTCTTGGGTCCAAGCTTAACGTGGACATTGTCCCCTATAATATCTGCTGCTTTGGGTGGGCTCTTGGGCTTTGATTCTCCCCTTTCCTCCAGGAAGCTGCCAAAACAGAAACCCAGATTTACTGGCTATGGCAGATTCCACTGGAGTAAAAAGAGTTGTGGTACTCTACTTAGGTCCCTAAGTTCCTAGGCTTTTTGCAGATGTTTTCCTAATAGCTTCTTACTATCTTGTCACCTCAGCTGCTTTTAGGGATTTTTTTTCTAATTGAGAAGTTTAGTTCTTAATAGGTCAGGGTAGCAAGGAATTGGTCCGAATAGCCATGTCTGCTATTTCTGGAAAAGGAAGTATTAGTAAGACCTTAAATCTAATAAGTATCAACTACTGGGAGAAATATTGTGTGTGCTATGCATACAGAAGTTTTGAATGTGATAAAGGGTTTTGAAAACTAGAATTTTTGTACACTTTTATTTATGTGATACATCATTTTAATACTGATGTGAAATTAAAGCAAGGTCAGTTTGGCCTTGTATCCAGTGTGACTTCCACTTTTAACCACAGCAATTTCCTAAAACTACATATGACAACTTTCCTAATGAGCCAGTGAAATAGACATCTATGCCAAGCATGCACAGGGTGCAGTTACGGTATTAGAGAGGTCTTGGGGGACATGGCCTTTCAAAGACACGGAAGATATAAGCCTGTCTACATTGTTTTCTGCTGGACATTAGGCAAAACCAGACAAAAAGATTTTTGCCTAATATGCACTGGAAAACAATGCAGACAAGGCTTACTATTACAAAGTAATGCCCAGGCAAATGTAAAAGTAATCACATTTGGCTGGTTTGGGAAATGTTGGTTGTACGCAGCACAGGTTGATCAAGTTGGTAGTGTTAGGCACCAGATCTCTTAAAGGGTGGGAATCCCAAGGAAAATTTGGCATCTTAGAAATAGAAGTTAGTGACAGTGTGACAAGTGTGAGTTGGTAGGAGACGGAGAATTGTAGAGTCAGGTGTGAGCGAGTAGAGTAAGGGGACTGACAAGCATGCCCTTTTGATAAGGACTGCCCCAGGAAAGTGGTTGGGAAATGCGCCAACTAAAAATGGTATGAGAGGAGAAACCACTTCAGTTCTGACATTTAAGAAACATCCCCAGACCTATCTGGATGGGGGCAAAGCCCAGTTGCCCCTAGTTTTTTAGCCAACCACAGAATCTGTGTGGCCTCTCTTGCTTCTTTCCCATTTACTTTCTCTTTTGACTT
Source organism: Panthera uncia (assembly GCF_023721935.1). Lineage (NCBI taxonomy): Eukaryota > Metazoa > Chordata > Mammalia > Carnivora > Felidae > Panthera > Panthera uncia. The sequence goes on along the minus strand of NW_026057584.1, from coordinate 63,270,755 downwards.
TGAAAGAAGGGCTGCAGTTTAACCAGATGCAATGAACTGAGACCTCTTGGTGGCCTCCCTGGGTCTTAGACTGTACCAGTCATTAGGCGTGCAGAGAACAGTTCCAAAATAGCAGCCCTTAATATCGTTAGGGTTTGAACTTTGGGAATAGGATAGTGAGCAGTTGTAGTTAGTTGAAAGGCTGTAAGATTAGTTTATTAATATAATTATTTGCTTTCTCATTCAGATATATCATTATTTGTCATCCATGGATATGGAATGCGTTCTCTGATTTAACAAAATGAATGCGGACTCTGTGCTGGGGGATTGCAGGCACTATGCATTTCTCCTCTTTGGTGATTGTTTTAGTGGCCTTTAGCCATCAAATTCAGTAAATTCAGTATGTAGTGAATACCTACTATGTTCCAGGATCTCTACTTATGTCATCTTACTTAATCCTCACAACACTCCTGTTGGGTAGATGATTTTATCTCAATTTGGAAAGCTTATGTGTGTGTGTGTGTGTGTGTGTGTGTGTGTGTGTGTGGTGTGTATGTGTGTAAAACGCGAGTCAGAATCAGTGTGTGACTGATAAACAACCACATACTTCTTCCTGTATACAACCACCGAGATTGTAACTTTAAAAGTAAACTTTAATGGAGTTGAATTCCTAAGTAACTTCTAGCAAAACTGCCTTTAGGGTTGACTCTCTCTCTCTAAAACTGCCTTCAAGGTATTGTTTTTTTGGGGGCGCCTGGGTGGCTCAGTCGGTTGAGCGTCCGACTTCAGCTCAGGTCGCAATCTCGCGGTCCGTGAGTTCGAGCCCCGCGTCGGGCTCTGGGCTGATGGCTCAGAGCCTGGAGCCTGCTTCCGATTCTGTGTCTCCCTCTCTCTCTGCCCCTCTCCCATTCATGCTCTGTCTCTCTCTGTCTCAAAAATAAATAAACATTAAAAAAAATTTAAAAAAAAAGGTATTTTTTTTTTTTTAATGTGGAGCCACAATGTAATAAATACTCCCAGGGAGCTGCAATCAGATGATATCTTTAAAAGAAAATTGTTTTTAGGTCTCTCTCACCTCCCATGTGTTTGGTATAGAAAGTACCTGGCCCTTGTGGATAGTTGTTCACTAATATGTTCACAGAAAAGTGTCACAGTAGGGTCTGCATGTGTGGCATGTGTGAGAGAGACAACATTGAGATAGCCTGTTAACTTACCCGTGACCAAATCCTAGAAGTATATGTGCAAAGCTTCTGTAGGTCTCACCAAGACTAAATTTGATTACCTTTCCTAATTTCTTTTTGCACAATTTCCCCATTTCACTGGGGATCTCTCCCTTATCATAGGATCCCATGGGCTCTTCAGTTTATACCAACAACTCTGGTAAAATAGACAGTGATGTGATATCAGTCACTGGGGTGGGATAACACTCTTTGAATCAAAATCTATTCACATACTTCCAAGACATTATTTCATTGAAGTGGGAAGTGCTAATTGGCAATTTGCTGTGGAGAATTTGGGGCTAGGTCTTTCCTTTTTTCTATCCCACACATTAACAAACAAAAACAGCTGCAAGATATATTTTTTGGTTTGTTTATTCTTTGTTTTATGGCATAAAATAAAGTGGTTAAAAGCAGGGCTTAGATTATTTTCCTTTGAAATGGTTGGAGGAAGTAGAAAATATGTAAGTAAATAATTTCTAGATTAGTGCCTGCATTCATTGACAGTTTTTGGAACACTCTTAAGTGGAAGCAACTGGCAGAAAGAGTTACCAGGGTTTCAGTTCCTGCGTTAAGAATTTAACAAAAACAGGGGCTCTTGGGTGGCTCAGACCGTTGGGCACCTGATTCTTGATTTCAGCTCAAGTCATGATCGCAGGGTCATACAATTGAGGCCGGTGTTGGGCTCTGAGCCTACGTAAGATTTTCTCTCTCTCCCTCCACACCTCTCCCCTGCTCTCTCTCTTAAAAAAAAAAATTAACAAAAACAAAGGTAAAATCTATCTCTGCTGTGCTACAAAAGGTGGTTGATTCTTCTAATTGATGTGGTAGTGAGTATGCAAGTGGTTGTGTTCTTTGACCCATTTCAGGAAATACACGACTCACTGCTTCACTGGGGCCCAGCTATTAATAACAGTGGAGAAGCATGCTCATTGAATGCCGAGCAGGTAGTACCTGCCTGAGTCTGGGTGGTGAGATTAAGGCCAGATTCTTGGTCACTGTCTTTATTATTGTGTTAGTTCATTCATCTAATAAATATTCATCAAGCATTGTTGTGAGCACTAGATGCAGGAGAGACAGTGATGGATAAGATACTATGCACCCTCATGGAATTCTGTGTTCTACATTCTTCACCTATCAATGTCTCTCCACTAAAAAGTATGGCCCAGTGCTCAGTCTTTGAAGTCAGACCTGGCTTCAAAGACTCTACTTACTAGACTCATGCTGTTGACCAAGCCATTTTTGCCTCAGTCAGACTCCCTTTCTCCATATATACTACAGGTGTAAAGCACATCTTGTAGGTAAAGGGCTTTTTTTCAGTGCCTGTGGCGTAGCGAGTCTCCATGGATATGAACTATCTGTGCTCTTATTATAGTCATTGTTATGACTGTATTCTGGCCTCGGGGTTTGAGGAAGAGGAAAAGGAAAAGGAAAATAAATTGAAAGTATGTGGTTGTTAGGTATGTCAGAGAGAAGAACCAGAGGCTCATAAAAATACAGTTCTAGCCCACTAGCGAAGAAGGTAAGGCTGATCCTTTGCAGATGTGGGACTGTATGCCTAACTAACTTCTTTCCCCTTCCAGACATTATTTTAATTTGCCCCCCCCCCGTTTTTTAGGTTCAAATAGTGGACAGTTAGAAAGGACACACGCAGTGTGATTTACCCAGAATCTTCCACCATGTTAAGCACAGCTGTGCCTGGGCCAGGGAACCTGAAGAGGGAGAAACAGAAGTGGCTCTTTGTAGAAATTATCTGTGTATTGGGTAATCTTTCCAAATATTTAGCCCAAAGGAAAAGTTGCAGAAAGGCATTTAGATCCTTTAATAGAAGTTATCTTGAGTGGCATAGCTTGCTAGTGGCAGTTTAAGGTACTTTGAAAAAGAGAGAAAAAGAAGCTTACCATGTATGTCTCTGTCCTTTAGATATTCAAGGCTGACACTATGACTTATATTCCAGAAAATCAGAACTAAAACAACATTCCTTTGCCCATTATAAAATTTAAAAAAATTTGTAAAGCATTCCTCCTTTACTTGATGAAAGCCATTCTATTTCAGTGAAAGTTGAAAGATTTTTAAGATAATTGCAAGTTAGATTTTGCATAAGTATGTAAAAGACATACCCATGTATTTTTTTCCTCCTTTATCATGTACCTTTAGGGAAGTTTTAGAAGGTTGTCTGGTCCTCAAAAATACCGATGACCGTGTTTATTAGAAATGTTTAACTGTGGAGCAACCCAACAGTAGGCATGTAGGAAAAATGAATTATTTAGGAACTGTTCCATTTTTTCATTTTATTTTCCATATGTTTATGCACATTGTCATGGGTCTTGGAGTTGTGAAATCTAGGTTTGAATTGTAACTATCTTCCAAATTCGTACATGTCCCTGAGCAAATCACTTAATTTTCCAAGTGTTTTTCCTGACTTAGAAAGTGGGAATAATGTTACATATTTCAGGGGGCAGCTGTGAACTTTAAATAATACAGTATGTCAAATTTCTGTGTACATTCTTGGTATTAGGGGTGCTCGGTAACTGTTAGTTGAACCTGAACTGGCGTGTCTTTCAATTTTGTGTTCTCCACACTGGGATGCATATTACCCCTCTTTGTGGCTGTCACAATATTGTGTTAACAGTTACCAGAGAGATCCTATTCTGTGGTGGCTACTGAGTATGGTAGCATACTGCTCAGTGTGAGGATGTTATTTTGGTGGTTGCTGGGATGCACCAATTTAGGAGGTAGAGATGAGGCTGAAAATAAGAGAATAGTGCTGTTCCTTGCCCAGGGCCTGTGCGTAGTGAAGGCTTCCTTGGCCTCTGCCTCCATGCAGAGTGCTGATTGTGTTAAATGCTCTTCCTTTTCTATTTGCTTTTGGCCAGAGGTAGTAGCCAGTGTCAGCTCTTGGCTGTGAAAACCTTCTTTGCCTTCTGGTGGGGGTGCACTTTGAGAAAAGAAGCTTCAGGGAAGGCATTTGATATACAGGCAAAATCAGTGTGATTAGTATAAAATTACCGAAATGAACTTCAGTCGTGAGTAGGTGAGGGTTTTCGTGTTAGCCTATTTTTTAGTCTCATTTTTGAAATGCAGAAGTAGAATATAATGATAGTATCACAGTATTACTGCTAAAATTTCCTGAGTGCTTACTTTGGGTAAGGTACTGCTGTAAGAGCTTTATTTTGATTTTGATTTTGATTTTAAAAGAAATTTAATTGTGGTAAAACACACATCACATAAAATTTGCCATCTTAACCATTTTAAGTACATGCACATCATACAACCAGCATCACCACCCATTTCAGATCTCTTTTTATTTTGTAAATTGAAACTCTGTACCTATTAAACACTAACTCCCCAGTCTCTTCCCCCAGCCTTACTTTGTGTTGCTATGAATTGTATTAGTGTAGGTTCCTCATACAGTATTTGTCCTTTAGTGACTGGCTTATTTCACTTAGCATAATGTCCTTGGGGGTCGTCCATGTTCCAGCATGTATCAGAATTTCCTTCCTTTTTAAGACTGAGTAATATTCCACTGTGCGTATACTGCATTTGGTTTACTCATTCATCCTGCAACAGACACTTCAGTTGCTTCCAACTCCTGGCTGTTGTGAATAATGCTGCTTTATGCATGGGGCACAAATATCTGTTTGAGATCTTGCTTCCAATTCTCTTGGGAAGAAGTGCAGTTACACAATAGGCATCCTAATATATGTGAGATTGAGTGCTTTAAAGTGTACTAACTTCATGTGTTAACATTCTTTTTTTTTCCAACTTTTTTTTTTAATTTTTTTTTATTTTTGAGACAGAGAGAGACAGAGCATGAACGGGGGAGGGGCAGAGAGAGAGGGAGACACAGAATCGGAAACAGGCTCCAGGCTCCGAGCCATCAGCCCAGAGCCTGACGCGGGGCTCAAACTCACGGAACGTGAGATCGTGACCTGGCTGAAGTCGGACGCTTAACCGACTGCGCCACCCAGGCGCCCCCATGTGTTAACATTCTTGAGGAAGGTTATATTTTCTTGGTTTGATTTGAAAGAAGAGGGACACAGAAGACTAGAGGTGTTGGCTGGTAAGCAGTGGAACTGGGATTGAGTTTAGGTAGTGTGGTTCTGGAGCCTGAGTTCCTACCACCCTGCCATCACAGCCTCTCTCATTATTCAGTCACTGCACCAAATTAAACAATAGAGAAATGTTTGTGATAACATCTGAGAGTTTACCCTAGCTCCAATCCCGTATATGCCAGACAATCAATCTCAGATTAATTTTGTGTTTCCTTCCAATGGTGTATAACATATGTATATGTATACATACATATATACGTATACGTATATATGTATGTATACATACATATACATGTATATATACATATATGTATACACGTATACATGTATATATACATATATGTATACACGTATACATACATGTATACATATAATGTATGTATACATATATACATACATGTATACATGTATGTATATGTGTATATAGTATACATACTATATATACATTATATATAGTATGTATATACATACTATATATACATATATATTACATATATTATATATAATGCATATATATAGCATATATATGTGTAATTTTTAAAGAGTTTATGGTTTACACTTTGTTCTGGCAGTTATTTTTTTGTTCCACTTGTTTATTTTTTTCTTTTTTTATGTATAATTTAACTTAGATTTATTAAACTTTTTTTTCAATATATGAAATTTATTGTCAAATTGGTTTCTATACAACACCCAGTGCTCATCCCAAAAGGTGCCCTCCTCAATACCCATCACCCACCCTCCCCTCCCTCCCACCCCCCATCAACCCTCAGTTTGTTCTCAGTTTTTAAGAGTCTCTTATGCTTTGGCTCTCTCCCACTCTAACCTCTTCTTTTTTTTCCTTCCCCTCCCCCATGGGTTTCTGTTAAGTTTCTCAGGATCCACATAAGAGTGAAAACATATGGTATCTGTCTTTCTCTGCATGGCTTATTTCACTTAGCATCACACTCTCCAGTTCCATCCACGTTGCTACAAAGGGTCATATTTCGTTCTTTCTCATTGCCATGTAGTGCTCCATTGTGTATATAAACCACAATTTCTTTATCCATTCATCAGTTGATGGACATTTAGGCTCTTTCCATAATTTGGCTATTGTTGAGAGTGCTGCTATAAACATTGGGGTACAAGTGCCCCTACACATCAGTACTCCTGTATCCCTTGGGTAAATTCCTAGCAGTGCTATTGCTGGGTCATAGGGTAGGTCTATTTTTAATTTTCTGAGGAACCTCCACACTGTTTTCCAGAGTGGCTGCACCAGTTTGCATTCCCACCAACAGTGCAAGAGGGTTCCCATTTCTCTACATCCTCTCCAGCATCTATAGTCTCCTGATTTGTTCATTTTGGCCACTCTGACTGGCATGAGGTGATATCTGAGTGTGGTTTTGATTTGTATTTCCCTGATAAGGAGCAACGTTGAGCATCTTTTCATGTGCCTGTTGGCCATCTGGATGTCTTCTTTAGAGAAGTGTCTATTCGTGTTTTCTGCCCATTTCTTCACTGAGTTATTTGTTTTTCGGGTGTGGAGTTTGGTGAGCTCTTTATAGATTTTGGATACTAGCCCTTTGTCCGATATGTCATTTGCAAATATCTTTTCCCATTCCGTTGGTTGCCTTTTAGTTTTGTTGGTTGTTTCCTTTGCTGTGCAGAAGCTTTTTATCTTCATAAGGTCCCAGTATTTCATTTTTGCTTTTAATTCCCTTGCCTCTGGGGATGTGTCAAGTAAGAGATTGCTACGGCTGAGGTCAGAGAGGTCTTTTCTTGCTTTCTCCTCTAGGGTTTTGATGGTTTCCTGTCTCACATTCAGGTCCTTTATCCATTTTGAGTTTATTTTTGTGAATGGTGTGAGAAAGTGGTCTAGTTTCAACCTTCTGCATGTTGCTGTCCAGTTCTCCCAGCACCATTTGTTAAAGAGACTGTCTTTTTCCCATTGGATGTTCTTTCCTGCTTTGTCAAAGATGAGTTGGCCATATGTTTGTGGGTCTAGTTCTGGGGTTTCTATTCTATTCCATTGGTCTATGTGTCTGTTTTTGTGCCAATACCATGCTGTCTTGATGATTACAGCTTTGTAGTAGAGGCTAAAGTCTGGGATTGTGATGCCTCCTGCTTTGGTCTTCTTCTTCAAAATGACTTTGGCTATTTGGGGCCTTTTGTGGTTCCATATGAATTTTAGGATTGCTTGTTCTAGTTTTGAGAAGAATGCTGGTGCAATTTTGATTGGGATTGCACTGAATGTGTAGATAGCTTTGGGTAGTATTGACATTTTGACAATATTTATTCTTCCAGTTCATGAGCAGGGAATGTCTTTCCATTTCTTTATATCTTCTTCAATTACCTGCATAAGCTTTCTATAGTTTTCAGCATACAGATCTTTTACATCTTTGGTTAGATTTGTTCCTAGGTATTTTATGCTTCTTGGTGCAATTGTGAATGGGATCAGTTTCTTTATTTGTCTTTCTGTTGCTTCATTGTTAGTGTATAAGAATGCAACTGATTTCTGTACATTGATTTTGTATCCTGCAACTTTGCTGAATTCATGTATCAGTTCTAGCAGACTTTTGGTGGAGTCTATCAGATTTTCCATGTATAGTATCATGTCATCTGCAGAAAGCGAAAGCTTGACTTCATCTTTGCCAATTTGGATGCCTTTGATTTCCTTTTGTTGTCTGATTGCTGATGCTAGAACTTCCAACACTATGTTAAACAACAGCGGTGAGTGTGGGCATCCCTGTCGTGTTTCTGATCTCAGGGAAAAAGCTCTCAGTTTTTCCCCATTGAGGATGATGTTAGCTGTGGGCGTTTCATAAATGGCTTTTATGATGTTTAAGTATGTTCCTTCTATCCCGACTTTCTCAAGGGTTTTTATTAAGAAAGGGTGCTGGATTTTGTCAAAGGCCTTTTCTGCATCGATTGACAGGATCATATGGTTCTTATCTTTTCTTTTATTAATGTGATGTATCACGGTGATTGATTTGCGAATGTTGAACCAGCCCTGCATCCCAGGAATGAATCCCACTTGATCATGGTGAATAATTCTTTTTATATGCTGTTGAATTTGATTTGCTAGCATCTTATTGAGAATTTTTGCATCCATATTCATCAGGGATATTGGCCTGTAGTTCTCTTTTTTTACTGGGTCTCTGTCTGGTTTAGGAATCAAAGTAATACTGGCTTCATAGAATGAGTCTGGAAGTTTTCCTTCCCTTTCTATTTTTTGGAATAGCTTGAGAAGGATAGGTATTATCTCTGCTTTAAACGTCTGGTAGAACTCCCCTGGGAAGCCATCTGGTCCTGGACTCTTATTTGTTGGGAGATTTTTGATAACCGATTCAATTTCTTCGCTGGTTATGGGTCTGTTCAAGCTTTCTATTTCCTCCTGATTGAGTTTTGGAAGAGTGTGGGTGTTTAGGAATTTGTCCATTTCTTCCAGGTTGTCCAGTTTGTTGGCATATAATTTTTCATAGTATTCCCTGATAATTGTTTGTATCTCTGAGGGATTGGTTGTAATAATTCCATTTTCATTCATGATTTTATCTATTTGGGTCATCTCCCTTTTCTTTTTGAGAAGCCTGGCTAGAGGTTTGTCAATTTTGTTTATTTTTTCAAAAAACCAACTCTTGGTTTCGTTGATCTGCACTACCGTTTTTTTAGATTCTATATTGTTTATTTCTGCTCTGATCTTCATTATTTCTCTTCTTCTGCTGGGTTTAGGCTGCCTTTGCTGTTCTGCTTCTATTTCCTTTAGGTGTGCTGTTAGATTTTGTATTTGGGATTTTTCTTGTTTCTTGGGATAGGCCTGGATTGCAATGTATTTTCCTCTCAGGACTGCCTTCGCTGCATCCCAAAGCGTTTGGATTGTTGTATTTTCATTTTCGTTTGTTTCCATGTATTTTTTAATTTCTTCTCTAATTGCCTGGTTGACCCACTCATTCTTTAGTAGGGTGTTCTTTAACCTCCACGCTTTTGGAGGTTTTCCAGACTTTTTCCTGTGGTTGATTTCAAGCTTCATAGCATTGTGGTCTGAAAGTATGCATGGTATAATTTCAATTCTTGTAAACTTATGAAGGGCTGTTTTGTGACCCAGTATATGATCTATCTTGGAGAATGTTCCATGTGCACTCGAGAAGAAAGTATATTCTGTTGCTTTGGGATGCAGAGTTCTAAATATATCTGTCAAGTCCATCTGATCCAATGTATCATTCAGGGCCCTTGTTTCTTTATTGACCGTGTGTCTAGATGATCTATCCATTTCTGTAAGTGGAGTGTTAAAGTCCCCTGCAATTACCACATTCTTATCAATAAGGTTGCTTATGTTTATGAGTAATTGTTTTATATATTTGGAGGCTCTGGTATTCGGCGCATAGACATTTATAATTGTTAGCTCTTCCTGATGGATAGACCCTGTGATTATTATATAATGCCCTTCTTCATCTCTTGTTACAGCCTTTAATTTAAAGTCTAGTTTGTCTGATATAAGTATGGCTACTCCAGCTTTCTTTTGGCTTCCAGTAGCATGATAAATAGTTCTCCATCCCCTCACTCTCAATCTAAAGATGTCCTCAGATCTAAAATAAGTCTCTTGTAGACAGCAAATAGATGGGTCTTGTTTTTTTATCCATTCTGATATCCTGTGTCTTTTGGTTGGCGCATTTAACCCATTTACATTCAGTGTTATTATAGAAAGATACGGGTTTAGAGTCATTGTGATGTCTGTATGTTTTATGCTTGTAGCGATGTCTCTGGTACTTTGTCTCACAGGATCCCCCTTAGGATCTCTTGTAGGGGTGGTTTAGTGGTGACAAATTCCTTCAGTTTTTGTTTGTTTGGGAAGACCTTTATCTCTCCTTCTATTCTAAATGACAGACTTGCTGGATAAAGGATTCTCGGCTGCATATTTTTTCTGTTCAACACATTGAAGATCTCGTGCCAATCCTTTCTGGCCCTCTTCTGTGGGCCTCTCGTCTGCGCTTGGCTCCGGAGACTCCATTCTGCTAGTCTTCTGGTGGTTTTCTGGGTTAGTTAGGCAGGTGTAGGTGGAATCTAAGTGATCAGCAGGACGCGCGGTGAGCCCAGCGTCCTCCTACGCCACCATCTTCCCTCCCTCCCTCTATCGATTTATTAAACTTTTAAAGAGCTTGTCTGGGAACATGCTGTGCCTACCTCTCCCTGAGACCTACTCATACATGTTCAAAGAATGTTAATTAATTTGCTCAAGAAACATGTATAGCTACATGTTAGAAAATGCAATAGACATTGAGAAGTCAAGAAAAAAGGAAGGAAGGAAGGAAGGAAGGAAGGAAGGCTTCACTTGTTTATTAAAGACAGCTTTCTAGATCAGTACATATAGATGTAGCTTATTCTGACTAATGACTACATTTGGCAGAAAGCTCATTTGTTTTTCATTTCCTTATTGGCATAATCGTTAGAAAGAGGGCTTCAAGACACATTCTTATGTGCATATTTCATGTTAGTTTTTTTTTTCCAGAATAAGTTCCTAAAAATGGATTCTGGGTTAAAGGGTGTATATGCTTTATGTGTGGTCCTCAAGTTAAAGCTGACACACAGCCCATGAGTTGAACGAAGACCTAGCCAGATGAAAGACTTTGGCTGCCTCAGGTTGGTTAAGTATAGCCCCTAGGAGAAGGCTCAGGAACTGAGCAGATGCCTGGGTTCCAGCTTGGGAGATGTTTCAGTTGGGCAAGGCTAGCTTCAGGGAGTCCTACAAATCAGCTAAGTATGTGACCCTGTGCATTTTGTCCAAACTACCAAGAGCCTTCTTGCTGTGACATTTCTTTCACCTGGGCAACTGGAAGTGGTCATGGTCATGGTTAAAAGAAAACAGAAGAGTGAAGTCTGTCCTTTTGTTGGAAGGTATAGCCTAATTGGGTCTTTTGGTTTTTTCTAACTTAAGCTGAGTCACTAATTTAAATAGGCTATCATATAACTTGTTATCAGAGAAAAATGACTTCTAAATAAAAATATTTGAATTTAAACTGTCAAACATATACACATGTATGTGTGGGAATGTGTATATGTATGTATGCATATATATATTTTAAATAAAAGCCTCTTAAAGATGGTTTTAAAGTAAAATTGATTGCTTTTCACACCCATTATGTAAGAATATATCAAAATTATAGAATTTTGAAACATAAAAGAGCAAAAATGGAGGGGAATGTTTTAGTATAATTAAAGAATTTTCAATGTATAATTTTGTGTTTTTTAATATAGTTGTGGGGTCATATCGCATATACAGTTTTATCTCCCACTGTTTTAAAGTGCTGGACTTGAAAGTATACTATGAGTTACTGGCCACCATTGGGGTCAGCATCCTATATTCATTAACTTGTTTAAGTTTTATGGTGTTCATCTGTGGTAGTTCTGTTTTTGTTCTCATTTTGCAGTCACAGAAATCAAGACTTAGAGAACCTGAGTAACTTTCCCCAAATCCATAACCAGGAAAGTCTAGTGAAAAGAATGAATCAAAATAACTTGTTTGTATTCTCCACCTGTAGAGGGACAGTTGTGATTTGCATGATGCTGTTTCCCATGGTATGAATGTCCCCTGACAGTGCCCTTTCTTTCTAAATGTCTGCTTGAATAGCTGAATAATATTGTAGCTAGTGCATGTCCTAAGATTTATTTTGTTATTCTGCTACCATGTAGGACCGTTCTTAATACGGTTTATCCTTTTTTAAAACATTTTGTTAAGTGTTTATTCATTTTTGAGAAACAGAGACAGAGGCATGAGTGGGGGAGGGGCAGAGAGAGAGGGAGACAGAATCTGAAGCAGGCTCCAGGCTATGAGCTGTCGGCACAGAGCCTGATGTGGGGCTCGAACCCAGGAACTGTGAGATCATGACCTGAGACAAAGTTGAACACTTAACCAACTGAGCCAGGTTCCCCTAGTTTTTCTTATTGTAAATGTCTTAAAACTATTCCTAATGGCTCAGGTGTCAGGTTCGTCTATGTGAATGATGAACATCTCTGGGTCTATTATTTTCCCTATATTTTGGATTATCCTTGGAACAGAGTCCAAGGAAGTTAATTGCTTGATCAAAATAATTTAACTTCTAAAAAGACAAAGATTACTTTATTTCTAAAAGATAAAAATGACTTACACATCTTTACATAATATTATTGGTGCTGTTTTCCATTGTCTCTAGAAGACAGCAAAACTCAAGTGACTTCATCATCCACAGCATGAAACTTCACATTGTCCCTAGAGGAAAAATAATTTCTTCACTAGCAGCTGTGAAAAATTGACTTAGGTAGCATGAGCGTTTGATGCCCAAGTTGTCATTATTGGCATTTAAATGAGATCACAGTTGTATATAATTTGGGTTAACAGTGTTATTATATGTGTAGCTTATCCTTGAAATACTCGGTGACTAATGCTTATGTAACCACTATTCTTAACATTATCTTAAAGTCAACATTATTTGGTCAGTAAAACCTTCAATGAGGAAAATTTATTGTTTTTCATAGTAGACCATCCTTTTTGTCAGAGTCACTTAAATTGTATCATTTTAACTATTGGCTATTGGACTGCCCCCAGCAACAGATATTATTTCTCTGTTGAGAGTGTTTGTTGGTGTAGTTTTATTGTTACAAAGATGCATAAAAACAGATTCCAGAAAAAAGTTTTAGGTTGGAAACACTTGAATTCTGAGAAGTATAATTCAAAAGGATGTAGAAATGTAGGCTTTCCCAGTCCTCCTTAGATTTTAGAAGTACAAACACTTTCTGAAAGAATAGAGTGGTTCTCGATGTGGATCCTTTGAAGCTGGACTACGGAATGGCTTTAGAATAGGGAATACCAGGGTTGAGGTATTCTTTTAAAAGTTAAGGCCACTCTACTCTTCATTTTTGTTGTGTGGGCACCTATCAACTGGGTATAACATTGAATATAAGGGCGACAATTCTGGTGAAACTTCGGATTTAGGAGAGAAGGGAAGAGATGAGAACAAAATAAATGTCCCAAATGAAAAGAATGTGTATAATATGCCAGGCATTGTGCTAGGTGCTCTATTTACAAGATGCCACAGGGCTTCAAATGGAGTGAGAGAGCTAGCTATATTTTTAAGGATACAATGGTGTGATGTTTCAGATAGGCCAGGAAATATGGATTGGATCTTGCCAGGCAAAACATAGAGAATGGGTAGAAAGTGCCTCTTAGCCAAAGAAAGAGCATGAACTAAGGCACAGCCCAGGAAAGCCCTGGAGAGCCTGGCCCACCCACTGATTGGAGCTCAAGCCATGGGAAGGGAGGTGAGGCTGGAGAAGCAGATGGTGCCTTGTAGGAAGGGTGATGATGCTTATCAGTGGAATTTAAGTGATGGTTTGTAGGTTTCTGTGTGTGCGTGTGGGCTCTGTGCATATGTAGATGCATGGGTGTATGTCTTTTAGCAATTTTACTTAGGCTAAAATTGCCAAGAGCTGTGCTGGGTTCTTCATGTCCTCTAATTGCATCTTCACAAAAACCCACTGATATAGGTACAAGTAGTATTTCCACTTAGTAAATGAAGCTGAGGAATTGAGAGGTTAAAAGAATTGTCTACAACCCCAGCCTGCATCTCAACACAGGTCTTTTGAATTTAAATCTTTTTCACATGGCCACGATATAAAATTTTGAAATTTAAAAGTAATATAAGAGAAAAAAAGCTATAAGAAGCAAAACAAACAACAAAAACGTGATATAAATTCATATCCTCTGTATATTTATACCAATAAGCAGTGCTTTTATAAAAGTATTACTTTTTTCTCTCCCCTTGTCAATGATGTATTTAAAAATTTAAATACCATTAGGATATGAAAAAATAGTGTTTTAATTTTCATTTCTTTAATTATTAGTAAGTTAAGTGGATTTCTTCCCTGAACTATTTATGTCTTTTTATTTTTTCTATTGGATTGGTAGTATTTTTCTTTTTAGGTACAGAAGATACTAGCCCATTTCCTTTCATTTATTATTTTGGCTGTAAAGAATTTGTTATAACCAGGAATTTTTTTCCTTTATTTATGTTACAGAACTTTGTAGTACATCTTAATTTTTTTAAAAAGGTCTCAGTTCCCTTTCAGAATCTGATTTTAAAAAATTCCAGAAAAATTCATATTTATGTATATCTCCTAACTTTGCACAAAATTTCCAATGGTTCATGAGACCCTAAACTGAGTAAGAGTCCTTTGCTGTAGTGCAGAAATGCCAGTTGCCCTGCAAACTTGAATGAGCTCTAATCATCGTCCTGTGTGCTTGGGAACCTGCTTTATGTGTCAACACGTTCCAAAGAGTGGTGTTGCCAGGTTGTTTTTAGTTGTACTTTCAAATTGACCAGCTATCTGATATTTCTGTTTTATGTTAAAACTCTCAAACTCATTTTAGAGCCCATGCCTTTAGGCTTATGTTAGTGTTTATAATTATTTCATTCTCAACACAGGTCCCTTCCTGGATATTTTCCCCTTAATGAAGAAAAAAAATATGCTCTGTGAAAATACTGTCGTTACAAAATAACGTTACAAAAGTTATTTCTGAGGCAGTGGTTATAAAAGTTCCTGAATCCCTTTTTGTTAATATCTTATGTAAATCACTTTGTGTTTGCTTCCTTCATTTAGTGACTTATTCAAAATAGGAATACTTACTATGTAGTAAGACAAGATGAATGATGAATATTTATTCATTCAAAAAATGTTTACCGTGTACGTGCTTTGCCTCAGGCATCGTCGTAGTCTCCAGGGACACAGCAGTGGGCAGAGCACACAGTCTTGCCCTGGTGGATCCCAACTAGACTGCCTATGTGTGCAGGATATGCTTAGGGAATATGTAGGGGGGGGGTTGGTTGACTCAGGGTGAGCCTAAGGAATATATTACTTTCCTTTGAGATGAAGAGAATTGCCTAGTGCTGTTTTGGGACTTTCGGATACAGGGCTACAGTTAGCAGCTAACTCTGAAGTTCAGTGAGGCATTGTTAATGAAGTGACTGTTGCCCTTTACTGGACTTTCACTGTCAATCTTACAAAGATGGGAGCCCCCTGATGTGGCCCTCTTGGGTTGTCTGGTTGACACTTTCTGGTTGCAGAGGGAGTCTCTGCCTTTTTAAGGAATATCCTGCTAAGTAAACATCTTACACAAGACTACTAGGTCAGGACCCAGAATGATCGATGTTGTCCCAGCCTGCCAGGGTATGTCTGGGAGGACTCGTGGATGCCAGAAATCAAGATGCCAAGGAGAGAGCAGGCTGCCCATGCATGAGCACCCTTCCTTTCAAGTCATTTCTTTTTTTCAACGTTTTTTTTTTTTTTTTTTTTTTTTTTTTTGGGACAGAGAGAGACAGAGCATGAACGGGGGAGGGGCAGAGAGAGAGGGAGAGAGGGAGACAGAGAATCGGAAACAGGCTCCAGGCTCCGAGCCATCAGCCCAGAGCCTGACGCGGGGCTCGAACTCACGGACCGCGAGATCGTGACCTGGCTGAAGTCGGACGCTTAACCGACTGCGCCACCCAGGCACCCCTCAAGTCATTTCTTGGTTGCTTTTAGGGAAGTTTGCTGGATCCAGTTTCTATGGCTCTCACCAGGGGAAGCATCGTACCCGAGAATAAGGAGCAGATGTATTTACATACAGTGCTTCAGAACCAGTCCACTCCAATCCTGTCAGGTGGTGAGATTTGGGAGAATATTACGAGTCTGAAGAGAGGAATTATTGTTTCGTCTGAGATTTTATTTTATTTTATTAAAAAATTTTTTTTTAATGTTTATTTATTTTTGAGACAGAGAGAGACAGAGCATGAACAGGGGAGGGTCAGAGAGAGAGGGAGACACAGAATCGGAAGCAGGCTCCAGGCTCTGAGCTGTCAGCACAGAGCCCGATGCAGGGCTCGAACCCACGGACCATGAGATCATGAACTGAGCCGAAGTCGGACACTTAACTGACTGAGCCACCCAGGTGCCCCTGTCTGAGATTTTAGCCTACACTTTTCTTGCATGTGCTTTCTGCTTGAGAGTTCTTAGACCAAAGTTAAGTTAAATGTTGAGGCTGTGGGGAACTCTAAAAATCAATGAATGAAAGACAAAGATATAAATGCCATAATTGCAGGCATTCATTTCGCCTTTACTCCCTTTTTTTTTCTTTTTTAATCCTATATCTCCTGACATTGGATTATTTATAATAGCAACTTTAACTCGCTGACTTGAGTGACACAGCATGAAAACATTAACTTACATTTAATACAAGACTGATGGTACTATGAAGAGCATCTCTTATATTATTCTTATACATTCAGTTACATCACAGCAAATGAATTTTAATGGTTTGAATTGCTATCATCTTCACCTATTCTTTATGCAGACATTAAATAACCTCTCCTAATGTTTGACTCCAATTTACAATTGGCAAAACAGTTAATGCTGCTGTTTACACAGTTATTTAAGATTTCTGGAGGAGACTCAAGAGAAGAATGTTATGTGTTTTCTTTTTGGCAGACTTCATTGTACAATGTAAGTAGTCTTAAGTGGGCTTCATATTTTCTTCCAGATGTAAGGGAAAGGTGCCCAAAATAGAAAGTCTTATAAAATTATTTATATGGGAGCTGCCAAAACTCAGTATTTATTGATAAGTTTTCACACATCTGGCTCATAGACTTGGATTCTATTCATGAGTCACAAAGGAAGAAAGTCAGTTTGTTGTGAAATAAGTGGGTTTGGTTTTGGATCTCAGTGAGGGCATTCAGTTTTTTGTTGATCACAGGGTTATGTGAAATGAGATGTTAATAGGCGGGGGGCTAGATTATATGGGGAAGTGTTAGGCTCTTGGGCAGGTTTTTACCTAACTTCCTGGCGTGTCTCAAGAATGCTTCTTTCAGGGAAATGTAGACAGATGGGCCCTGAAGAACACAACTGGAGTGGAAAATGAGAGGTTAAAAGAAAAACTCAACAATTTATTTCAGTGGCTTGCTTTCTTGCCTTGATTTATTGAACTATTGTTTCAGGACCGTGTCCACTTTAGCACACAAAATTTAGAGTTAACAGCAATACTCTGGAAAGTTAGGGCAACTTTTTATTAGTGTATGTGTTTTTTGTTTGTTCCAGTAGAAAATTTGAGGGTGGGAATTTTTTAATCACAGCAAAAGTGATAAATAGTCTACCTGGTTTCTTTGTAATACAATGCTCTGTTCCCATGTCTTTTGAACTCTAGCATTGAATTCCGTATTCTAACTAATCGTGGACCTGCTTTCACACTACGGGGAAATTTCTTCTATTTTTTTCAACTGTCAGATACTATAGATGGGCAGAGGTGGGAGGTGGGTCCCCAGTTTCCAGTAAGATAAAAAATACTTAGGGTCAACCTAAATGTATAAACTTGTGGAGGTAGAATAATATCACATATAGGTTAATAGCATTAATAATATGTTTATTGAGAAGTGTTTTTTCTATTCATTTTCATGAAACAATTTATTCAAAGCCTACATTTGGATATTTGACATCATGTCTGCAATGTACTGGACCTACTTGAAGTCATCGATTATAGTGTGTCAGAGTACAATCTCTTCACTCCCATGGACGCTTTCGTATTTTTGGTATCCATGTATGAAGTTACTTCTAAATTTTATCCAAGGCCCTAGCACACATTTCAGACTTTTATTTTTGCCCTCTATTTATAAGTATATATTGGAGATCTCCAAAATGTAACCATTTTATGTGCTATTTTTGTAAAGATTTTATTTTTTAAAGTAATTTCTACACCTGGTGTGGAGCTTGAACTTACAACCCCAAGATCAAGAGTCGCATGCTCTGCCAGTTGAGCCAGCCAGGCACCCCTGTACTATTTTTAAAAAAGATCTTTAAAAGATGGCATGTAACATGAATAATTGTGAGGCAATAGCCCTATAGATAATGACTAAGCTTTTATTAAATTTCTTTGTTTTCTTAAAATAGCTGCTTCCAACAGCTGACCTTTTGAAGCCTCTCAAACTATCATTGATTGAGATTGTTTCAGATTTGAGTGTCTTCAAAGAATACTTCTTTGTTTACAATGGAGCACTTGTGAGTCCTCTGTCAATAAAATATTGTTTAAGGACTTGAATATATGGCAACCCTCTCTTTTGGGAGGAAAGAAAAGAAATCTTCAGTATATGTGGCATAGTAACTAACCAAAGGTTTTCTCCTTTTTTGTATACCTATTGGCAGAATTATTTTCTCATTATATATCCATATACATTTTTAAGGTAAAAAAAATAGTTTCAAAGATGTGGCTTACTGGAAGAATAGGGAATTTAAGCTAATGGTTCCCATATGGTGCTTGTATAATATTAATAGTTAATATGTGGCAATCCAAGACACAATGCCCTTCTAGAAAATATAACTACAGAATTTAATGGAAAAATAGGTCTCAATTCTCAAATAGTATAGAAAGAAAAACAACTTTGCTTACAAGATTTTCCTTAATCTTCCTTTCTCCAATGTAGATCTCTCTCTTGATCCTTTGTATCTTAATTTCTATTGAAAATGGTGTCAGGGGCGCCTGGGTGGCTTGGTCGGTTAAGCGTCCGACTTCGGCTCAGGTCATGATCTCACGGTCCGTGAGTTCGAGCCCCGCGTCGGGCTCTGTGCTGACAGCTCAGAGCCTGCAGCCTGTTTCAGATTCTGTGTCTCCCTCTCTCTCTGCCCCTCCCCTGTTCATGCTCTGTCTCTCTCTGTCTCAAAAATAAATAAACGTTAAAAAAAATTAAAAAAAAAAAAGAAAATGGTGTCAAGTATTACAATGATATGACATAGAAAAATTAATACAAAATCTGAGCACTTTCTTGGGATAATCTGGTAGTTTGAGGAAGAGCAGGTATGTACAGAAGAAGAATGTTAATGGAAACGACTACAACGAATTCTCCTCTCTTGCCCCTCTAGCAAGAGAAGCAAGTGTCAGGAGAGGCTGAGGAGAGTAAGTGGGCAGCTTGTAATAACAGTCACTTGACATTTATACAGCTCTGTAATTTTCTTGGAACTTTTGTGAGCATTATCTAATTCCCTTGTCTCCACAACCTTGGAATGCACGCTGAGGAGCTAAAAGGATTCTCACATTTTTGGGGCACCTGGGTGTCTCATTCAGTTAGTCTGACTCTTGATTTTGGCTCAGGTCATGATCTCGTGGTTCATGAGATCAAGTTCTGCCTTTGGCTCTGTGCTGACAGCACAGAGCCTGCTTGGGATTCTCTCTCCCTCTCTCTCTGTCTCTGCCCCTTGCCTGCTCTCTCTCTCTCTCTCTCTCTCTCTCTCTCTCAAAATAAATAAATAACCTTTAAGTTTCTTTAAAAAAAAGAAGGATTCTCACATTTTAATCCTTTCCTTCTCCTCTGCTTTCTTTTTAACATTTAAGGAAACTGAGGCTCTGTGAGGTTAAGCGAATTGATGAGGTCATCTTGTAGAAGACAGAAAAACAGAAACCAGACTGCTTCTCTGAGGAGAGGAAAAATACTGGTACAGGTGCACTGTGGTTTTTGTTTTTCCTCAGATCCTATTTCTCATTTCCGTTCCTTCTAGGGACATGTAAAGCACAGTTCTGAATGTGTTTTAAGGGTGATTATCCTAGAGACTCTTCCCATGAGTCATTCATTACTTGTTGAAGAAACGCAGTAAATTCTTATCGTTTCTATATTTTCCTCTCTGCATTTTTACTTTTGCCAACGAGATTGCAGGCACACTTAAGAACAAAGGAGACATCAATATCTTTTAAAACGAACATTGTCAGAGTAAATCCAACTGTGAACTGCCAGGGTTTATTATATTGCTCTGAAAGCCTTCTGAATTTAAGTAACTTAATCGCCAACCCCAGATTTTTTTTTAGATTAAAAAATATTGTTCTGTAGAAGTAATTTTAGGAAAGACGTAATTTGATAATGTTCATCTGAGATCTGTGTAACATTTGTTTGAGATTTTTATATATAGTTTTATATGATAGAGGTTTCTAGATAATAGTCTGAGGACCATATGAACCCTCCTGGATCATAAAGCACTCACTTTTTTAGAACATTGTCTTAAACTTCACGTGTGTAATCTGGTTGGCAATCTTGGATAAATATCATTAAATGTCACAAATAATAGAATTCTGAATATAAGCACCAAGCGGAGCTGGTGACATGGAGATGAGCTCTTTCCCTTAAAGGGGGTTAGCAAAATTGTAGTAAGCATAAGACAACAACAAAAATGTCTCTAAGGCAAAGGAGAATTAATAAGTACAAAAAGAGGGGTACCTGGGTGGCTTAGTTGGTTGAGCATCTGATTCTCAGTTCAGTTCAGGTCATGATCTTGGGTTTGAGCTGCGCATGGGAGCCTGCTTAGGAGCCTCTCTCTGCCCTCCCCCACTCACACTGTCTCTGTCTCTCTCAAAATAAATAAATAAATAGACTTAAAAGAATTAAATGCAGTAAGAGATTTTTATAACGTTCAGGGGGAGTATGCACACTGGGTTGGGAATATCAGGACCAGCCTCACAGTTTGGGATGGGCTCTGGAGAAAGCATGTTGTTTTGGTGGTAATAGATGGAGGTTTTCATTGGAGGAAATAGTGTGAGTGACACTATTAAGGTCTGACAGAAGCAGAGAAGTCAGTGGAGGGTATACAGTATGTGAGAAACAAGGACTGAGTTGAGAATGGCAGGAAGAAAATAGAGTAGGTGATTGTGGACATGGCACTTTTGGAAGAGTAATGAATATGTTTGTGACCATTATGTGAATTTTGACATTCTTGGGGATTTAGGGAGAATTTTCCTTTCCCTTAATTTTTTTGTTTTTTGTTTTTCGTTTTAGAGAGAGAGAGCACTAGTAGGGGAGAGGGGCAGAGAGAGAGAAAGAGAATCCAAAGCAGGCTCCACACTCAGTTTGGAGCCCAACGTGGGGCTCAATCCCACAACCCTGGGATCATGACCTGAGCTGAAATCAAGAGTCAGTGCTCAACTGACTGAGCCACCTAGGTGCCCCTCCCTTAAAGGATTTTAAAGGAAGGAAGGAAAGAGGGAAGAAAGCTAGCTGTGTTTTGAACTTAGAAATATTTTAGCTATATGAACAAAATTATACCTATGTTGGCTACTAACACATTGCTTCTACTATGTCAAACTAAATTTGACAGAGAGGAGTCTCTCCTTTTATCCAAAACTTTCTTGCTACCAAGGGCTCAGCATGCAAGGAGGGACACAGTAATCTCTATCTGGCTCTTGCCCTGTTTCCTTCCAGCCAGTCCTCTATTATCCTTCAAGGATATACTTCTTGCTTCCTTACAAATTAATTTTTATCCTTGATAATGCTTCACTGTGGTTTGACACAGGGATATTTGCATTTTTATAGCCATTCACTCCTTAACCAAAGTTTTTTTTTGTTTTTTGTTTTTTGTTTTTGTTTGTTTTTTTATCTCCAGTAGTAGACTTTTCATATACTGGCAACATATTGGTGGGGATTTGGAACCAAAATGGGTTTTGGAGTCTGATTCATCTGGGTTGGAGTCTGGCCTCCCCTCATAGGAGCTTTTCTGAGACCCACTTACTGGTAATATCATGATTCTTACCTCATTGGATTGTTGTAATGTTTGTAACTGGCACATGGAAGCCTTCTTCCTTTTCTCCCTTCTCACCATAAGTATTATAAGTGACAGTGGTGTCTAGTTAATCCAACTTCTCACCTTGTGATTAGGAAACGACCATAATTCTCTTCCAAGTGAGAGACCCACAGAGGCCATGTTGTTGTCCAGGCGTTTTTCACGTGTCCCTTCAGTCTTGTGTTTCTGCTGCTCAGCCAGGTAACATCTGAAACCTGAAGGCATCTCAATAATATTTATCTCATGTGGCTTCCTGCGTTGTGGTTATTTGTATATTTATTCCATCCTCCTTTTTGCCTAGAGATTCTATACTGTATATTCCTTAAGGGCATCTTTCCATATCCTGTGGTATCTAATACAGTGTCCTGCACTCATTAAATTTGGGGGTTGAATTAAATTGATCTGATGCCTTTATAATGCTCACATATAAATAGTAGCCAAGTCCAGTTCATGCTTTTCTATGGTACTGGGCGAAGGTAACCACCATCCCATCTGTTTACTAACATACCACAAGATATCTTCTGTGTGTCTAGAAACGTCCCACCCAAACACACCTCACGGATTGATTTCCTCCACTCTCCAGAGCAAATGTGGACTTATTACGATGACATATGAGACTTGTCTATCTGTTTCTTCACATTCCCTACCACCTAGTACTTATTACACTTCAGCCTACGCCTATGATTCAACCAGGCAGATTGGCCAAATGTACTCCCCTTCACAAAGGTAGATAAAAATATCCATTGTCAGCTGACAGAACAGGTGGCTTTCTCTTACCATCTAGAATTCCAAAAAAGATGTTGGCATAGTCTCCCACAAAAGGTCATGGCCTAATCTGGGAAACAATTTTGAACCAGGCCACAGTACAATCTCAATACAGAATCTCTATTCCTCAATAAATCTTTTATTTCTCAATAAGGAATCTCTGTGTCTTTCCTTGATGTTAACTTATGATTTAAATTAGAGTTAATTTGTATCTCTTGGCAGTATTGCATGCTCATTTGTTGGTTGCTTGTTGATCTCTGCTTTCTGAAGACAAAGACGGATGATGACTTCTGATTAAGTGGTTTCCTAGCACTAAGCACTCATACAGTGCAGCCATCTTTTATAGGGGAGGAAATAAAAAATTCTCAGGGAGACACCAATTTCTTGGCCTTACCTTGGTACCTTTTAAAAACAAATTTAATTCACAGGTCTTATATATGAATGCAAGTTTGAGATTTAAAATATAGAAAATAGAATATTTTAACTCCCAGAAAAGGAGGCACAGTTGAAGTAAAATTTACTGCTCTTCCTAAACCACAAAGTCATAAATACCTTAAATGAAATGCCAAGCCAATGAAGTTGATTTAGACAGGGTTTGAGGAAGCAGTCAGCACGCTATGTACATATTTTGATAGTAATAGTGATACTACAGAAGGTGGTGGTCACAAATTCTAAGGAGTATTGCATAATATAAGCATTGGTTGATTCTTTTCTTTTCCTTTCATTTAAAAAGCACAAGGAAATTTATTTTCAGAACTTTTTTAGGATCAGTGACATATTAAAAATTAGTTTAGCAAAAACTAAAGAACATAGAAGTATTTAATAAATATATCTGAGTGCTACTAGAGAAGAGATACATAAATTATCTATCCACTATAGTACTTTACTCTCTATAATTTCAGTATTTTCACCGAATGTATAAGGACTAAAATATTAGCCGATTTCTAGAAGCAATAGCTTTAATTGAATCCAAGTCTTTATAGCTTTAATAAATAAAATATCACCCAGATCAGTCCACCTATATGTATAGACTTTTTTACAATGTACACATTGTAAATATCATTTTCCAGTACCCAGACTTCTGCAGTGCCAGTATTGAGAGGGTTTACATTAAGAATTCAGATATAGTTCTTTGCTCCCAGGGAGCAGAGAGGAATAAATAATATCTACATATGCAGTGCCATCAACTGATATAAATTAACTTGAATTCATTAATATCTCCAGTTAACATCAAGGATGGGGTTAAAATCTGATCTAATGAAGTTCAAGAATGTGTTATTTGTTGTGCATCTGGAAATGGAGTTTGGGGTTTGACCTTGGTAGTCACTCCTTGGGATCTGGACAATATTTGACTCAGACCTGAACAGGTCACCATTCAAGAAAAATGTTTCCTATCATGCTGACATTCAATGGAAGCTCTTTTGGGCACTGAACAATCTCTAAATCAGCATGAAACCCATTACAGCTAATTTGTTCCGTGAATTTACATTTTATGAAATATGTAGATCATCTGCTTCTATATAGTTTGAAAGGACTGGAAAAACCACCCTGTCCCTGCACTTCAACATTCCCAAGTAGTGAGCTGGTAACAGTGGTCTTCCGTTCTGTTGAAGGAGACACAGAGGGGCTCAGCTTCTGACTTCTTTATTACTCAGCTGCTTTTCACTGACTTCCCCTTTGAATATTCAGGTGATGTTTGTAACACTATGGTGGTTTGGGTGAGTGTCTTACCATTTTGAGAAAAAAAAGAAGTAGAATATGTCCAAAGGCACATTCTAGGTGGGAAGATAACAGACCTTCCTTCTCTGTTTGAACATTTCCCTTCCCATCGGCCCCATAGAATCATCCTGAGTGTCTTAGATGGATGACTTTTTGTGTTTTCTCTTGGTAAGTGAGAAATGCAGAAGAGCTTCCTGGTATCCCAGAGAATATCATAACATTTATGGAAGATAAGCACAAGGAACGATAATGAATAGGCTTGTAGGTAGATTAGTATCTGGGCATTGATTTTGAACAATTTAAAAAAATATCAAAGAATGATTTAGCTAAATGGTGCCTGATTTTACCAGAGATTTTAATGTTTCTAGATGTGCCATATTCACCGAAGTGCATTTTTCTTCATGCCCTGGCAGCAGCCCTCCCAGCAGCCACTCAGCACTCTTTTACCACCTTTTTCAATAGATGTAGGGTCTTAAGGTCCTGTTTTCTCACAGATGTCAGTGAGAGAACTGATTGTATTTATAGCTTCTATGATGTGGCATCTTTAGAAGCAAAGCTGGACTACACCTGTTGGCCTCATTACCAAAGAACCTTGGTCAATAGGCGACTAAGGCAGTAGAGGCCCAGAATGGTCAGCCTCCTCGAGCCAGGTGAGGCTAAGAAATGTTGTCTAGGCAGAGGTGAGCTTTGTCTGTGGGTTGGTTATGTTCTCTCTAGTCCAGAGTCTGTTTCTATGTCTGACTCCACGTCTTACTTAATCTCAGCACTTTATTGACCTCGGGCCCAAGATAAGTAGTGAAACAGTAAACGTGTGTGTGTGTGTGTGTGTGTGTGTGTGTGTGTGTGTGCAGTGAAATTGTGGAGAACTCTTACTAGGTATGGTTTGGAAGGAAAATGGAAAAAAATCTTGTTAAAAGAAGTCAAATGTGTTTGAGGTAATCAGTCTTTCAGAGAAGTCAACAAAGATTTAAACATTTTTGCATTACTTGAAGCTGCTCTTAATTAAGGTGGCTTTGCCTTCAGTCCTTTCTCTTACCCTCTGATTCCCCTCCAAAGTGGTAAGCACTATGGCTTTGAAGAACACGACTTCACAAAGTTCTAATTCTACCTGGCTAATCTATTTGAAAAGATTGGTGTCGTGTGATATTCATGTGTGTGTTTAGAGGTATCTAGGCCAGGAGGTGGCAAACTATGGCCCATTGAATCCGGCCTGCTGCCAGTGTTTGTATGACCTGTGAGATTAGAATGGCTTTCTCATTTTTAAGTGGTTACATTTTAAATGGTTACGTAAGTCTTTCATTTTGCCTGTTGGCCTACAAATCCTAAGTATTTACTATCTAACTTTTCCAGAAGAAGCTTGCCAACCTCTAGAATGTGAAATCAGGCATCTCGCTTGATTTTGATTATAACAAATAGCTCTACCTTTTTGTTCCATTCTTTTATATTCTTTTTCCAGGATACCAAAACTTGTATATTTTAATAGAAATGTCTCATGTGTTTTGCAGTCTTTTCAGGGGTCAGTAAAGGGGGAAAAAGGGGTTTGGTGCAACATTAAAAAAAAATTAACCAGTAGTCCTCATAATATATTTTGGAAATGTACAAGAAGAGAATTATAAAATGCCTTCCATACGAAGGAGTTGGCTCCAGGGCTCACACTGAATGAAACATTCCCTAAATGTTTGCTTCCATCATGAAATACTTGGGGCACCATTTCTTTTTGCTTCAATGTACTGTGCTTTTCAATACATCAGACTAAGAAGCTAGTTGTGAGCTGATCCTCTCGTGAAGCAGACAGAAAAATTATGGACAGCCAGGGTGGATGGTCTTGCACTTAGTGAGAGCTGAGGCATTGTTGTTTGTTTGTTTTAGCACCTTTATTGAGGTATAATTTGCATCTGGTAAAATTCGTCCATTTTAATCATACCAATCAATTATTTTTGGCAAATTTACAGAGTTGTGCAAGCATTACCATCCAATTTTAGAACCATCACCCCACAAAGAATACTTGTGCCATTTGCTGTCACTCCCCACCTCCTTTCTCCCTCAGCCCCAGGCAACCATTAATCTATTTCCTGTCTTGATAGACGTGGCCCTTTTCTGGATGTTTCATATAAATGGAATCATCCAGTGTATGAGTGTATGTTCTTTTGCAACTGTGTTCTTCCACTTGGTGTAATGTTTTTGAGTTTCATATATCTTGTAGCACGTATTAGTACTTTATTTCAATGGATATATCCCATTTTGTGTATCCATTCACCAACTGGGTGGACATTTGGATTTTTTTTTGACTACTATGAATAATGCTGCTATGAACATTTACATACAAGTATTTGTGTGGACCTATGTTTTCATTTCTCCTGAGTAGATACCTAAAAGAGGACTTGCTGGGCCGTATCATAAATTTATGTTTAACTTTTTTTTTTTTAACGTTTATTCACTTTTGAGAGACAGAGGCAGAGCAGGGGAGGGGCAGAGAGAGAGGCAGACACAGAATGTGAAGCAGGCTCCAGGCTCTGAGCTGTCAGCATAGAGCCCGACGTGGGACTGGAAGTCACGAACCGTGAAATCATGACCTCAGCTGAAGTCAGATGCTCAAATGACTGAGCCACCCAGGTGCCCCTGACTTTCTAAGAAATTATCAAACTGTTTTCCAAAGTAGCTGCACCATTCTCTATTCCCACCAACAGTGAATGAGGATTCCAGTTTCTCTGTGTTCTGGAAAACACTGGGTATTGTCTTCTTGATTATAGCCATTCTACTGAGTATGAATTGGTATCTCATTGTGGTTTTGTTATTTCCCTCATGAATAACGCTGAGTATCTTTTCATATGATTATCGGACATTCGTATGTTTTCTTTAGTGAAATTGCTGTTCAGATCTTTTTCCATTTTTAAATTGGATTTGTCTTCTTATTATTGAATTTTATGGGTTCTATATATATTCTGGATACAAATTCATTATCAGACATATGACTTAGAAACATTTTCTCCTAATCTGTGGCTTATGTCTTTTCTTAATGGTGTCACTTGAAGGGCAGCGCATTTTGAAATGTGAATTGTGAATACATGACATGAAAGTAGTTTCCATTATTTTTCCTCCTTTTAATTATTTCACCCCAACTGAGGTTTGTAGGACCTTGTGGAGGTCCTGCAGTGAATCAGTGGGAGGGCTGGTGATAGCATCACACCTTTGGGAGGTTTTCATATTTTGGCTACCCACACAATACTGGAGCTCTAGCCAGCTCCGGATTTACCTGATTTGCATATCTGTTTACATCACAGTTTCCACTTTGGGTGTGGCTGTCCAAGGTGACTTTGAGGACATCAATAAAGGAGCAGTGATGTTGGATGATTGGTTTCATCCTGAGGTAGCCTAAGGGTTTTATCTTTATCTGCCAGGGAACAGGCCTGAAAACTCATTCCTTTAAAAAATCTATTTCCTCTCAAGATTTCTCTCTATGATGATGTAAATAGTATGATAGGGAATATAGGAGGGAAAGCTGAACATAAGACTAGCTCTAACAGTCTCAGGAAGCAATTAGGTAGCACTTTTAGCCAGTAGATGGGGTGGTACTGGGTATTGGTTAAGAGCTTGGGTCTGCCACTTACAGGATGTGAGCTCAGGCACGTTGCCTCATCTTTCCATATCTCCTTCCACGTCTCTCAAATGGGAATGGTAATAGTACCTACTTGTTGTGGGAATTAGTGATTTTAGAACGTGTCAAGTGCTTAGGAGTGTACTGTTGGTAGTTTCTCAGTAAGTGATGGCTGTTACTTTTATTGTTGTTGCTATTGTTAAATGTTAGGTGGAGTGCTGTTGTACAGGAAGCACAAGCTTTAGCGTGAGACGTCCTGGGGGACATCTGGAGTTCGGTTACCAGCTCTTCTGTTTATTAGCTGTGTGATGTCCCACAAACCATGTTTTCTCTCTGTGCCACAGTCTCATTTGTTTAAGGGGAAAATACCAACCACCTGGACAAATTGCTGTGATGGCGAAAATGGAATGACATGTACAACTGCACTAAATGGTGGCTGGGGAAGAGTAGGTAGTCGATTGATATTTGTTGTTTGTTTGTTTGTTTGCTTGCTTGTTTTTGGTGTTAAGGAGGCAGTGATTAATGGAGCAAAAGAATCCTATAATCTTCCACAGACGGAGAAAGCACAGCATGAGGTGGAAAAAGAGGGAAAGTGATGAGTGGGGCTTTGTAAGGGAGGCTGGTTTTGGACAAGTGATAAAGGATGGTCAAGGCAGCAGCAGGCTCACATCTGATGTTTCAGGAGACATAGACCTTGAACTAGTGGGGACCAAGGTGGGAATCTGAAAGTAGGATTTGGCAATTGAAAGCCTTGAAGGCTAGACTCAATTCATAACGTTGGCTTCAGAGTTGTTTTAGGAACCGCCATCTGGCTATAAATGGGCAAAATTTTGGAGGCAGAGACCACCTCTAGGGACACTGTAGGCTTTAGTTATTTGCCCCTTTAGAAAGAAGTTCTACTCTCTAGGCTTTGTTCTGAGAAAATCTGCACACCATTCTTTCACCAAAGACATGCTTGCTTTCCTGTCTATCTCCTTCTTGGCAGTGCTACCCCAGTTAGCCTGAGGTTCTACATGAAAGAGTGCTTATAACACCAGGAAATAATGTTACTCTAAAACATGCAATGGACCAAGGAAAGAATGTGTATTTGTTACATTAGCCATTTCACCCCAAATATGTACAATTGATTACAAGGAACACTTGAGAATCAATTTGCCATACGATTATACATCTCTGCCTTAAATTACACAGTATTGATATTCTAGGAAAACTGTAAATATATTGTTTTTGTAATTTGAATTGTTTTCTCATTAACATTTGCCATCATTTACGAGATACTTTGAGTGACTGATTTGCTGTGATAACTGGGTGTCCATTTCTTACTGATCATCTCCCCACATCCCCAGTGGCCCATTCCCTACGCCTTCCTCCTTTCTTTATGCATTTCCAAACTTCAAAAACATTCACGATCAAAACTTTGACACTTTGACGCTGTGATAATTATTCCCTCTTGTTTTTCAAAATACAAACATCACTATACCTTTACTAACTTTTTTTTTTTTTTAATTTGAAAAGGAAAGGGAAATAATAACTGTAGTTCTTTCTGGTAAGTGTTTGGTTATATCAGGAGTACTTCAGCCCCAAGTCATGTTCATTTCAGAAAGGTTCCAACATGGGCCCTGCCACACCAAGCTTCCATTCCCACGAGCTCTTCCTCCAGTATCCCACTAACCTGCCACAGGGACTGCCAGACTCTGAATGGCAGCCCCCTTTCCCCTTGTGCTGGAGCCAGTGACGCCCTGCACATTTCTCCCTCCTCTATGTTACTGCAAAAGTCTTCAGAGGATTTGGACATTGGGGATATATCCCTGGGCCCAGTGGAACTTTCTCTTCAGTTTGTATTCTGCATGGTCCCCTGCTGCATCTCTGTCCAGTGACTTTCTCACTCCAGCTCACCGAGAGAAGGGATAAGGTGTGACACCGTCTCCATCTTAAAAAGAATTTCAGATCTGACGTGGAAATACTCCATTTTCCAGGCACGTTTCCCTAGTGACACACAGGCACAAAGACCTTGAGATAAAGGTTACTATCTGGATGTTGTCACAAGCTGGGAGTCTGGACAGAGGATATGAATGACTCCTTAGAACAGGTAACACTTCCTTAGACTTGCAGCTCTAGTCCATCAAAAAACGGCTTTGTAGGTTCTCTGCACCTTGAGGAGGGACTGTGACTTATTCATATTTATATTCCCAGCTTCTTGTAATATGTCTTGAAGTTTAGTAAATCCTCAATATATTTTCCTTAATGAAAGGATATCTGTTTGTTAGCATAATTACGAAGAGAATTTCTTTCATTTGACTTCTTTCCATTTTTGCTGGATGGACGTTTTTCAAGAACCGAGCAAAGAGTTGATAAGGTCATTAGAAAATGAGGGTGAAATTTTACCCACGAGAATTTCACGTGTCAGGATAGCAGGGGATTCTATTACAGGCTTATTCATATAGTTTGGAGAATAAGAGTTAGAAATAAGACCTCCCACTCACCTCTGCCACATATAAAAGTAAAAAGTTTATATCAGAGGATGTGAGCAGGTGACCTCAAGTTGAATCCAGCTTGCAAGGTGTATTTTGTTTGGCCTGCAATGGTGTTTTATTTTTAATTGAGTTAATTGCCAGCGTTTATTTAAAAAAATCAGATTTCATAAAAAGTATCTGAAATGTCAGATGCCAGCTTTCTCTTAAAAATGGGAAAAACCTGGGGCGCCTAGGTGGCTCAGTCGGTTAAGCGTCCGACTTCAGCTCAGGTCACGATCTCGCGGTCTGTGAGTTCGAGCCCCGCATCGGGCTCTGGGCTGATGGCTCAGAGCCTGGAGCCTGCCTCCGATTCTGTGTTTCCCTCTCTCTCTGCCCCTCCCCCGTTCATGCTCTGTCTCTATCTGTCTCAAAAATAAATAAAACGTTAAAAAAAAATATTTAAAAAAATGGGAAAAACCTGGCAATACTTGAGTTTGATTTTTTTTCTTGACATTTGACTGGCTCTTACTCCAATAGGGTATTAAAATTGCCATAGCCCTCAGTCCCCTTTGTCACATTGCCAGGAAACTGAGTACCACCAGCATCCATTCATCCTAGTACTCAGAACTAAGCCTGGCCTTTTCTTTATTTGCTTGACCTGCCTGGATTTAAATCCTGACAGGATTTAAGCTTGCCGATCCTTGTTTAGAGGCTTTGGGTTTAAAGGTCTCAGATGATGACCTTGAAGTTTAGATATTTACTTTGTGGTCATAAAATATATGAGTGCAAAGGAGTTTAGAAGTCCATGAATAAACACAAACTCATTTTGTTCATCTGCACCTCTTCACTGGTTGATTTCTCCACATATCATATCTTATTTATAACACCACATTGCTGTGGAAATTCACTGCTGTACTTTTTGCTTCCCAGCTCTACTAAATTTTACTCCGAACGTTTTCAGAGCTGCTTGAACAATGTGCAGATTTAGTGTAGTAGCAATCTCAAGTGGTTTTGTAACATTAAATATTAAATAACTTTAAAACTGCAAACAAGGGAAAAATAAGAAGTCAGCCAAATCCTGACACATACATTTAATAAGGAGGCAACAAAGGGTCTCTCATTTACATGACCTACTGCTCAACCACTGTGGTAGAATGGAGGCCTGCTCTACACCTGCATTTCCTTCAAATCTGGTATGAAATGTCTCCTAAAGTCATATCATAGTTTAGTAGTCTGCCTAGTGGTGGGCACTGGCCGATACAGTTAATCCTAACACTTAATTGAGAAATCCTTTGTTGGACAACTGTCTTACGCCTGCTGTATACAACCAGTAATGATAATTAAGAGTTATTGAACCCATGCTATGTGTTGAAATGCTTTTCTGTGTACCTGACAAGGATCATCTCATTTCATCCCCGCTCCAACCCATTGAGGTAAGTGCTGAAGTAGGTGTTGTCTTCATTTTATTGATGAGGTGCCAGAGGCAAAGGGAGTGCTCAAGATCACACAGGTTGTGTGAAGCTATGGATGCAGAATTCTAGCCCTGGCCGTGTGAATACAGCCTCCCCAGTGCTAGTCCCAGGTAGGTCTAAGACTCAGATCTTGCCCTGAGAACTGAAAATCCATCTGGTTGTTGGTCAGTTAACAGATAACTATAACATGTATTCTCTTAATATTGGAGCAGTATATTATAGGGACAAACATTTCTGCCTTAGGAGGTAGAGACCAGAGAAAACTTCAGAAAGATCATGGTAAGTTGAGTTGGACAAAGAGGAAAAGCAGTCCCAGGAGAGGAGAAAGGTATGAGACAAGGTACTGAGGCATAAATGTGAATGGGCTATTTATGAAATGAAAGGCAGCCCTAATACCTGGGAGATACAGTATTTATAGGCAATATATGGAGACAGCTATGTATGCATCATTTCCAAAATTAGGGTTAAGATGAAAACAAATAAGGGGTGCCTGGGTGGCTCAGTCGGTTGAGTGTCCGATTTCGGCTCAGGTCACGATCTCGCGGTCTGTGAGTTCGAGCCCCGCGTCGGGCTCTGTGCTGACAGCTCAGAGCCTGGGTCCTGCTTCTGATTCTGTGTCTCCCTCTCTCTCTCTGCCCCTCCCCAACTCATGCTCTGTCTCTGTCTCTGTCAAAAATAAATCAACATTAAAAAAAAAAAAAAGAAAAGAAATTGCTGTGGTTGAGGTCAAAGAGGTTTGTTGCCTGCTTTCTCCTCTAGGGTTAAAAAAAAAAAAAAAAGAAAGAAAAGATGAAAACAAACAAAAAGATAGAGTCAACATACCCTGGATCAAGAGTGAGATTTGTCTAGTCACCGTAAAGAGGTGATTCCAGGCTTGGCTAGGACAACATTTGATTGGCTTCACTCACCTAAGGAAAGGGCAGGGGCACAGAGACATTAGAGTTTCCCAATGGTAGAGGACATTCTGAGATCCAGGTTGGCTGAGTGTATTAAAGCACTAGGGGAAAAGAGTGTTGGCTCCTTGCTTTTGATGAAAGTGCCTAAGGCCATTTTAAGATCACCAACTTCTCTTGTTCTGTTTCTGTGTTTTGCAGTTGGTCAGCTGATTATATTTTGGATCTCTGTGTAAATTGCCTTTAGTAATAGAAACTGCCACTCATGCCAAAACAAATATTCTGGATTGTGTGACTGTTCTCTTTCTCATGGTTAAATTCATCAATTGACACCTTGGCTTAAATGTCTGTCTGTAGAGCTCAGCGAAGTCTAGCCTACACCCCGAGAGAAAGAAAACTAGATGTGTTGGACTGGGGCAGACACTGGGGGTGGGGGCACAATGGAGTGAAGGAAATAAATGAAAGGAATTTTTCCAACCATGAGATTTGATGACTGATGGGATATAGTGGTTGAAAGAGGAGGAGGCATTAAGGATAGGAAACTGAGAGGATAATAATGTCCCTGATGGAGATGGAAGGCAGAAGCAGATAGATTTCTGGGAGAAGGATAACAAATGTTTGACTTTGAAGTTTGAGTCCATGGTGCCTGTATTGGTGGCGTCTTCTGCCTTTGGACACCTTTGGCGTGTCCAGGGTCATGAAGCTGGGTAGATGCAGCGACCGCGCAGCATATAGGAAGTGGGTGGGTTCAGCTCAAGGGAGTGTATGGCGTGAAAAGGAGGCTGAAGATGGAACCCTGGGTGTCACTGATGTCAGAGATGAGCACGGGCAGTCTGTGAAGGAGCCGGGGAGGCAGCGAGGTGGGAGAAAAGGGTGAAAGAGTGGAGCAGCAGTGATTCAAGCAAAACAGAACGGCCAGTTTCATCAATTACTGTAGGATCAAAATAGAAGACCTAGACTCAAAGCTTAAGAGGCAGAGAGACTTGAGCAAGGTCTCCCTGCTTCCCCAGAAGAGAGACTTGAGCTTGTCCAGGATCACCCTGAGGGGGTCAGGGGATGATCATAGTGTTTCCTGAGTGACAGTCTCCTGCTTCTCCCATTGTCTCATGTTGTTTCTTGTTTCTAAGAATAGCTCTGCAGTCAGTGCGGAATACTATGTAGTACTAGCTGGTACAAGAGATTATGTTGCTTCTTCAAAGTGGACATTTCTTCTCCCCGCATCCCTGTGCTCACAGTGAAAAGAGGGCCCTAGTTATTTAAAACAGGACGTGTTGCTGGATGAATATAGCTGGTGTGTGGCCCACTTGCTACTCTTGCACTCAGCATGCAACTTACATGGTGTCAGCCAGTCAACCAAGAGTTTCTCTGTGTGTTGTTACTGGGTTCAGTTTTGTGAAATAGCTCATTCTCCTATGCAGGAGTGCATTTTGACTGGCTTTTTGGGGAGAAACCTCAGTGATGACAGATTGTTAGCCTGATTATGTCTTTTTCTCTAAGAGGAAGGAGCAAGAACAGCCTCCTCTGAAGCAGAAGATAATAGGTCAGAAGTCTACATATCTGTATTTGTTTCTGATTGGAAGGTCCTTGACACTCATGGATTTAACTTTCATTCATGCATACATATGCACATACATGGACATGTGTGCATATACACATATCCATATATTTACATAATATACATGCGTATATGTGTATGTGTGTATACACACATACACATACATAAACATCTATATCTACATGTACAAATATACTTTTCACAGACAGCTTAAAGTCCAAGAGGAGAATGTGGCAGTGAATGGTTGGAGGAGCTGCGGGATGACAGGTGGGGTGGGCATGGGCAGAAAAAAAGAGTAAAGAAAAAAAGATCCAGGAGATAAGATAATGATTTTAAATGTTTGGATGGGGAGGCTGCTGTGTCAGGGCAAATAAATTATGAATGAGCCTCGTCAGCAACCTGGGATTCATTCCTGTCTATCTCTCTCTGTTTGTAATCTTTTCCCCCGCTTCTCATTGAATTCTAACAACCCCAATGAGTAGGTAGTTTAGTCCCCATTTTCAGATGAGGAAGCCAAAGACATTTTATACTAGAATTGTAGGCAGGATTTAGGGGTAAGTGAAGGGCTTGACTGATATCCCTGAGAAAGGTCTGCTGCTTAGTCCCACATCCAGTTATGAGATGTGTAGTAGAGCCTGTGGTAGAAAACTGACACCAAACGGGGCAGTAGAGAAGGTCAAATTCATGTCTTTCTTAAACCCAAAAGTACATACATTTTGAACACTTAAGTACCACTAGTCCCTGTTTTCCTTTCCCATATAATCACAGCATCAGTGCTGAACAAATCGCCCTTTGTCTTCAGGCTGCTTTTGTACAAGAAAAAAAATCACACGGAGACTATGAAAGCACTTGACGTTCAAGGAACACAAAACATTAGTTTGACTCCAGATGATAACAAACATTTGGCTGTTTTGCCTCAGTCACACTCTTAAGAAGCGTGACGTTTGCAAGTGCATGCTCCAAAGTCATATTGACTGACTTTATTTTTGGCAACAGGGGGAAGAATCTTGTTTTTTTTTTTTCCTTTTTTTATCCCTATCCTAGACGAGTGTTAGTTGGAAAATGCCTATTAATCTTTTTTGATTTCCGCCAATCATGGCCATTCAGATTTGAGTGCCAGTGGACTTTAAGCTCACAATTATAAGTTGAGTCTATATTCAGGGGATTCCTAGGGGTAATGAGAAGTATTTTATAGGCAGAATGACCTTACATACGTGTAATTTGTAGACACGGATTTTTGGCAGATGTGTTTTGAGCAGATTGGAGGAGATTGGCAATGGTGTTGGAAAGGCTGACAAGAAGGGACAAACGCCAGCAATGCTGAATTCTACCTCTCTAGGTGCTCGACAGGAGAGGGAAACCTGGAGAGAAAAGGATGGACCCCTATAAAAAATTGAAGAAAGAATCAGTATCATTTAACTGATAATAGAACTTATGAACAAAGCATAAGAAAAAAAATCACAAAGTAGTTAAATCTAAGAAACTGAACCCAGTAGAATTAGAACTAAGTATAAAATGCATATGATAGCTGAACTATATCCAATGGCAATTTAGCCCTAAAAGTACAAATGTAATGACAGGAAAAGAGTACAGTTCATTATATGCTGTGAAAAGGATGCTTAGGGTGAGGGTGTAAAAAACAGGTCATTCATGGTTTCCAGGCATGGCAGAAGGAAAATACATAGCTATTTAATGTTTTTATTGAGCCTAATTCTTATTCACACTATCTTTTTTTTATAATGAAATATTTTTTTCACCTTTATTTTATTTTTTTATTTTTTTAAAATTTACATCCAGGGGCGCCTGGGTGGCGCAGTCGGTTGGGCGTCCGACTTCAGCCAGGTCACGATCTTGCGGTCCGTGAGTTCGAGCCCCGCGTCAGGCTCTGGGCTGATGGCTCGGAGCCTGGAGCGTGTTTCCGATTCTGTGTCTCCCTCTCTCTCTGCCCCTCCCCCGTTCATGCTCTGTCTCTCTCTGTCCCAAAAATAAATAAAAAACGTTGAAAAAAAAAAATTTAAAATTTACATCCAAATTAGTTAGCATATAGTGCAACAATGATTTCAGGAGTAGATTCCTTAGTGCCCCTTACCCATTTAGCCCATCCCTCCTCCCACAACCCCTCCGGTAACACTCAGTTTGTTCTCCATATTTATGAGTCTCTTCTGTTTTGTCCCCCTCCCTGTTTTATATTATTTTTGGTTCCCTTCCCTTATGTCCATCTGTTTTGTCTCTTAAAGTTCTCATATGAGTGAAGTCATATGATTTTTGTCTTTCTCTGACTAGTTTCACTTAGCGTAATATCCTCCAGTTCCATCCACGTAGTTACAAATGGCAAGATTTCATTCTTTTTGATTGCCAAGTAATACTCCATTATATATATATATATACATACTAAATTTTCTTTATCCATTCATCCATCGATGGACATTTGGGCTCTTTGCATACTTTGGCTATTGTTGATAGTGCTACTAGAAACATGGGGGTGCATGTGTCCCTTCAAAATAGCACAGCTGTATCCTGTGGATAAATGCCTTGTAGTGCAATTGCTGGGTCATAGGGTAGTTCTATTTTTAGTTTTTTGAGGAACCTCCATACTGTTTTCCAGAGTGGCTGCACCAGCTTGCATTGCCACCAACAATGCAAAAGAGATCCTTTCTTCGCATCCTCGCCAACATCTGTTGTTGCCTGAGTTGTTAATGTTAGCCATTCTGACAGGTGTATGGTGATATCTCATTCTGGTTTTGATTTGTATTTCCCTGATGATGAGTGATGTTGAGCATTTTTTCACGTGTCGGTTGCCCATCTGGATGTCTTCTTTGGAGAAGTGTCTATTCATGTCTTTTTCCCATTTCTTCACTGGATTATTTGTTTTTTGGGTGTTGGGTTTGATAAGTTCTTTATAGATTTTGGATACTAACCCTTTATCTGATATGTCATTTGCAAATATCTTCTCCCATTCTGTCGGTTGCCTTTTAGTTTTGCTGATTGTTTCCTTAGCTGTACAGAAGCTTTTTATTTTGATGAGGTCCCAGTAGTTCATTTTTGCTTTTGTTTCCCTTGCCTCCGGAGACGTGTTGAGTAAGAAGTTGCTGCGGCCAAGATCAAAGAGGTTTTTGTCTGCTTTCTTCTCGAGGATTTTGATGGCTTCCTGTCTTACATTTAGGTCTTTCATCCATTTTGAGTTTATTTTTGTGTATGGTATAAGAAAGTGGTCCAGGTTCATTTCTGCATGTCCCTGTCCAGTTTTCCGAGCACCACTTGCTGAAGAGACTGTCTTTATTCCATTGGATATTCTTTCCTGCTTTGTCAAAGATTAGTTGGCCATACGTTTGTGGGTATAATGAAATATTTTACAACACAGAGACTAATATAACAAGAACCCACTCAACTCTCTACAATCCTGTTTTAAACGATTAAAATATTACAGAAGCAGCTGAATCTCCCTGTATACCCCTTCTCTGTTCTCCACCCTCCAGAGGTAATCTCTGTCCTGAATTTGTTGTTTCTATTTATTTCTTTTTTTTATGGTACATATATACGTGTACATATGCATATGTTTATAAATATATATATTCATGAGAAATATAGCATTATTTTGCAAATTACTAAACTTTATATAGTGCTTAATTTACTTTTTGAACCAGTGATTTAGTGAAGAGTGTTCTGCTCAAATTAAGCTCACATTTGACCTGAGAATGAAAAATGAGTAGGTTGACTTACATCCAGCCTTGCTGACTTTGCACTGATACCTGTTGCTTCTCAAACAGAATCAGCTGTGCCTTCAACAAATGAGAGCCATTTGGAGTTCCGGAGTAAATTATTGATAGAAGTAGAAATAATTTCAGGAAAGGTTTGCTTTGAGGCTAAACCCAAGTCTGTGTAATCAGTTCCTGGGATGAGTAACGTTTTTTTTCCTAACTAGGGTGTTTCTTTGGACTCCTAAACTAATGAAAGTTTGAAAGCTATCCTGGGAATTTAGATCGTGTTTCAGAGTTTCCAAAAAATGACAATTTTCACCTCACGTTTATTTCATTCTTTAAGATCCATGTTTTCCAAACTAGCCAATTTACCTTTCTCCCTAGTTGATGAACATCTGTATTGTACCCAAGTAATAAAGTAAGTATCCCAGTAACAACGTGAAAAGAGAATACTAACCAAAATATCATGTTACATCTGTTTAAAAAATGTTCTCAGATGAAACCTATCCATTAACTAACACTTAGGTCTATCCCTTACTCCAAGATACTGAACCTGAAGGTAGAGAAAACCAATCATCGGAGAAAGGCACTTGAGCTGAAAACCTATGGAGCAAGATAGAAATATGTGTCTGCATCATTAACATGATTCAGTGATGCCATGGGACACCTGGGTGGCTCAGTCGGTTAAGCGCTGACTTCGGCTCAGGTCATGATCTCACGCTTTATGGGTTTGAGCCCCACGTCGGGCTCTGTGCTGACAGGTTGGAGCCTTGAGCCTGCCTCAGATTCTGTGTCTCCTTCTCACTCTGCCCCTTGCTACTTCTATGGAAACAATCAGGAAGATGGCTATAAATGAACTCAGAGGCTCATTATCTCTTAGCTCTAGAGATGTTCTGGATGGTCCAGAGCCTGGAGCCTGCTTTGGATTTTGTATCTCTGTCTCTCAAAAATAAACAAACGTTAAAAAAAATAAAAAAATAAACATGATTCGTGTCTCTCAAAAATAAGTAAACGTTAAAAAAAAAACAACATGATTCAGTGATGCCTAATGGCTTTGTTAGACCTAATGCAGCTTAATTGAAGGTTATTTTGTTCTATAAATCAAAAATCCAGCCAACCAACCAGTCACCCAAACAAACAGAATTCTGAAATCTGTGGCTTTGTAAAAAATTGAGGTGTTGGTTTAATTTGTAAAATTCCATATCTGTACACCAATGAACATTAGTCTGCCTCCTCACAGAATAGTCTGTATATCAGGTATCTGCCGAGTATTTTGTGAAACTTATGGTGTGGTCATCCATTTCCAGTCTTGGTTTTATGGCCACAGCACCACAAGACACATACGTAAATGAAGGAGATCGAGTGTGAATTATGGGGAAACCTATTTTCTTTCATCAAGTTACCTGAGAATGTAGGGGAGTTACACAATTGTCTGGACTCAGTGTTCTCATCTATAGAATAAGGGTGTGAATGGACTCCTGGGGGTCCCTACCTACTTGTTAAGAACAACCCCAGGTTTGAGGAAATAAAAAATGGGGGATGGAAACCTCTGATTTGTGCACACAGATAATGAAACACCCGTTAGGCCAAATGCTTGCCTTCGGTGAGCTGTTTTCCACTAGGGTAAGCAGCATGCATTCACAACACTGACTAAGTAGGATTCTGGCTAAGTCATTTCACTTTGAGCATGTGCCCTACATTATGCAGAGGAAGGAAGAGACAACAGGTAAAGTCTTATTTGCCCTCTTGACTTTGCATAGAAAAGGAGCTGACATGGAGGTGGCAGCTGTCAGAGTAATTCCACTGATTTTGTGTTAATGTGATGAGAGAGAGTGAGCTGTGGAGGAAAGTTACTCACAATAAAACGTATTTTATTTTAATATTTGTGTTAAAGGAAGGAGGTAGTATTTAGCAGTGAGAAGCATGGTCTCTGGAATCAGTCCGCCTGGATTCACCATTCACTAACTGTGAACTCGCGAGTTCACCACTCGCTGTGTTTTTAGGCGAGTTACCTTTTAATCCCCTCTCCTTATCTGTAAGACAGAAGTGATAGAAGCATCTGCCCCATATGGTTCTCATAAAATGTAAATGAGTTAGTACATATGAACTCTTAATGATGAACTCTGTATGAACTCTTAATGATGGTACCAGGCACACAGTAAGTGCACAAGAAATGCCGTCTGTAGTTGTTTGATAAAAATAAATAGGTGATCCTTGAAGAAAACCTAGTAAGTAGAAATGCTATTCACTTTGTAAGGAAGACTTGCTGTTAAGCTTGAAACCACAATTACTTCACTTCAAAACTTTGTGGAAGTGAATATGTCACATACAATGCAGAACCCCCTTTGAAGGGCTCTCGAAGTCCAATTGTACTTGCCTGGAGAAGTGATAAAATCTGAACATGTTTGTGTTGTAGCTTTGTTCGTATATTAGGAAAGTCATCAGCTCTGACTTTTTAGTAGAAAAACATGAATTTAATCTACTTTGTGTTTTGATGTAAAAGGGTGGGTTTATGTATTTTAAAGTATAAATATAATAAAGTCTATACTGATTTATTTCTTTATTTTTTAATTTTTTTTGATGTTTGTTTATTTTTGAGAGAGACAGTGTGAACAGAGGAGGGGCAAAGAGAAAGGGAGACACAGAATCCGAAGCAGGCTCCAGGCTCTGAGCTGTCAGCACAGACCCTGACACAGGGCTCAGATTCAAGAACCACGAGAACATGACCTGAGCTGAAGTCGGGCACTTAACCGACTGAGCCACCCAGGTGCCCCAATATACTAATTTATTTCTATATATTCTGTTCATTTATCATAATTTTACTTCATGTGTAATGATTTGCAAGATATAGGGGCATGATTTATAATGAATCTTAAATTTTATGGAAGAAAAGATACAAGCCCTACTTCACTTCTCTTTATATATTTGATGAGAAATGAGTTAATCCTTTTTTGTGTCTGTTTAGATGATGGAACAGCTAAAATGAGAAGTTTCTCAAAAATAATGAATTCCATTTCATAATTGGAGGAGCTGTATGCTAATTTTGTGTGCTCTGTATCCTAGTTTGGCACTCAGTAACAATATTTTTCATAATTTGCAACTATTCCAGAGTTGACTCTCTTTGATTCCTAATTCCTACTATGTTGGTCATTTAAAAAATTGTATTAGCAGTATTTGACATGTCTTCCCCCTTTCTTATTTATATTTTTTTGCAAAGTTCCTAGAAATAGTTAACATTATTTGATTGTGGTATATTTTGGTTAAAATAAACTTAAAAGTAAATAAATAAAGGGAGTACCTGTAACTTTAATAAAAATTCAGGTGTCAGTTTAGGAGCCGTTCTTTGCAAACCACTATGTTTGCTGTCAGAAATACAGAGATAAATAAGACTCAGCTTTACCTACTTGGAACTCACAAGCAAGTCAGAAGTTTGTGGCTGTAATCAAAGATAAGGTAAAGAGGTAAAGAACACACCACCAGACACAGTGCCTTCAGTGCTGCAACATTCAGAAAAGGTGGATTCATAGACTCACTAGCGTTTGACCTAAATCCTGAAGGAGGAATAGTATTTCATTCAGCAGGTAGAGAGGATGATTGGCTAAGATGGCGAATGGCCCCTGGGTAATTGCTGTTGACTTTCCCTGACAAGCTCCCTATTACTGTAGCTACCCTGGTATTGATGATACAAACAAACAAACAAACAAACAAACAAAAAACACAAGTGGAGTCCTTCCCTATCTCCAGTTTTGCAAGCAGTCGATTTCTTTTCATCAGGACAAAAACTGTTCTTATTACGTGGTGTCCGTTAATGTCCCCTTGGTTAAAAACACCATTTTAGCTGAATACATTGTCTTCAGTTTTCAGGAGTGTTCAGTCAGGAAGAGGTACCGTAGCCTAATGTTGAGAACTGGAACACTGGAACCAACCAGCCTGGTTTCCCATCTTGACGCTCTCCCTTATTAGCTATGTGACCTTCAGCAATTTAGTAAACCTCCCTGT
Source organism: Panthera uncia (assembly GCF_023721935.1). NCBI lineage: Eukaryota > Metazoa > Chordata > Mammalia > Carnivora > Felidae > Panthera > Panthera uncia. The sequence goes on along the minus strand of NW_026057584.1, from coordinate 63,228,792 downwards.
CCTTGTTTCCTCATCTAAAAAAAGGGAATAGGGAATGGGGCGGAGTGATGATAATAGTACCTATGTAGTTGTTTGGAATTGCTTCACTAAATGACTTTCTATTTGTAAAGTGCTTAGAACAGCTCCTGGAGTAGAGGAAGTACTCTATAACTGTAAGCAAAATGGCCCCATATGCCTACCTTGCTCTGTCTAGGATGGTGTGCTGAGTTGAGCTCTGGGGGCTGTTCTGGATGTTTTCCCTGCTTCTTCCTCCTATAGATGAAGATTTTGGTGCCATTTGTGACACCTGGCAGCAAGACACAAGATGTCAACGCTCTGATTCCCTGCCTTTATGGCACATTTTATTAGTCTTGATTTTAACAAAGAGCCTTTTCAGCCTTGTTGTATAAGGACAATAAACTAGATTCAGTGGGTGGTGGTTTTTACTAGCTTTCCATTCTAATTTTCGGGTTTGATGGATATAAAAGGTTTCTATGTCCAAACAAATGTAGTGGAACACATTCACTTCTCGAGGCAAAAGAAGTGCACTCTGATTCTCTGGAATTTGAGAGGGGACTTTTAGAGTCAGTGCTGAGCTAGGTTGGTGCTCTGGTTTTGCCACTTAGCAACAGTGTGGCCTTGGGCAAGCTAATCCCTAGACTGTTGTTCCCAGTAGAGATTGCTACCTTGCAGAGTCGTTTCCTCACCTGGACTCTTTCTGAGCACCCTCCACTGACAGCTGAGGAGAGAGCTGTCGGTTCTGCTAACCAGGCTCACACTTACCGTCTGCTTTCTAGACTCTGGAATGGGATGCTTGTTCTCACCCCTCTTTTCTGTGTCCTTGGGAATTGATACTTAACAAAAATTCCTCTTCTGCCTGTTTAGTGCTACATTCATAAAAAGCACAGAGGTAAATTTATGTATTCAATTTTACCATCCTTAACCAGGCTTTAAGTTTTTTTTTTTTTAAAACAAACCTTCTTTAACTGTATTTTTTATTATTACCATAACAACAGTGTCTTTTGAAATTTCTCGGTAAGAATAAGTTTAATGCTTCCTTCTCCAAACCCCTGCTTTTATTAATAAAATCTAAGGATTTATCCCCTGGTTATTATTGAATATTTTATATTAATTGCATTGTCTCTTAAGAGCAATAGCATTTAATTTGGCAGTGAAATTGAGGGCAGTTATTTATGTTGCTAACCATAGTCCTTTTATTCTAATATTCGGCTTTTTAAATGTGTATTTGTATCTTGATGTTGGAATTAACCTAAGTGATTCTTTAGTAAAGATTAATAACTGAAGTGTTTTCAGAGCCTTTGAATATGTGCTGCTTTTCCTATTCCTTCACAAGTGAAAGGCACTTTGGCTGACACTGGCTATCGCTGACTGAATCTTCCCTTTCTTCTGTAGGTTAGAAATACAGAGGGCAGGGGCACCAGGGTGGCTCGGTCAGTTAAGCGTGGACTTTGGCGCAAGTCATGATCTCACGGTTGTGAGTTCAGGTATCGTATAGGGTGGGCTTGCTGCTGTCAGCACCGAAGTCTTCAGCTAAGAGCTCGCTTGGGATCCTCTGTCAACCTCTTTCTATCTGCCCTTCCCCCATGCTCGCTCTCTCTCAAAAATAAACAAACATTAAAAAATGTGTAGAAAAAAGAAACACAAAAGGGAAATTTAAGACCAACTGGACCTTGCTTCTTTGATGGTGATTTACTTTCATTTGATTTTTGTGTTGACTTGTTTTTGCTTTTATGCCTGGTACTGAAGTTTTTTGTTTTTGTTTTGTTTTGTTTTTGTTTTAACCCTAGGATTCAAAACTTTTGTCAGAATGTGGCTTTGAATTGATATCATGTGGAACACAATTTAGTCCTCTTTTTTTTTTTTTTTTCCAGTTCAGATTCTGTTTTTTTTACTGTCTGATTATTCTACTTCACTTCTTCAGTTGTGTTTTCTCAGAAACAACTATAATTAGACTTGATTTTTCTGGTCCTTCAGATCTCGAGTCTTCTTTCATCTACTGGTTCTTTTCTCTGGCCATATGGGGGTTTTGTCTTCTACATCAATGATTCAATTTTACATAGTACACATCTACATTTTTTTCTCTCCCCCCATGTGGATAATATTCTGTCACTGTATTTTTAGAATCTCTCTAGTGCTTCTTTATTTCACTTAGAATCTCCTTTTATCTTACCCAGTAGTCCTTTATTGATTTATGGCTTTCTACTTTTGTCTTTAAGGGATATATCTTCTTATATCATATTAACAATGCCAAATACTTTTCTAAAAATTACATCTGGTTCCTCCGGGGAGTCATTTTTAGGAGACAGGTCTTCTTTGAATCTTTAGTATGTTCTTTTCTTTCCATATTTAAAAAAAATTTTTTTTAGTTTTATATTTGAGAGAGAGACAGAGAGCCAAGTAGGGGAGGTGCCAGAGAGACAGAGACAGAATCTGAAGCGGCTCCAGGCTCTGAGCTGTCAGCACAGAGCCCGACACAGGGCTCGAACTCACGAACCATGAGATCATGACCTGAGCCGAAGTCAGACGCTTATGACTGAGCCACCCAGGTGCCCATTTTTCTTTCCGTGTTTATGCACTACTTCTTGGTAGACCCATGTTGACATTTAGCTCTTATTTTCATTCCTGAATTTGGCAACCTATCTAGACCCACTCACAGAGAGGGTGCATAGATTTCCCTGGGCTCCACCCTCTGTCCTCTTGTTTGCTAGTAAATGACCTCTTGTAGATCTCAGACCTTGTAGCCACTGATGTTTACAGGCCCTGGCTCATTACAGTGGGACAGAAGAGTCTCATATAAAGCATCAATTGCCAATGCCTTGTTCTCTGTACTCTCTGTATGGATTAGTTACTCTAGCCCCCAGAATACAATACCACTATAGATCATCTTGTCTCTAAATCTGCTTTTCTGCATCTGAAACCACAGGGTGCTAAGTATTTCCTTTTTTCCCCCACTTACCTTTTGAAATAGCAGTCAGTCACTCACTGATGGGAGTGGGACAGACTCTCCTCCTGCCTCAAAAAGCCTCATTCATGACCAAGAGTAGTCATTTTCTGACTGATACAGTTTCTGACTGATACAGATGGTGGCATTTGTATCCGAAATGGTAGAAAACGGAGAAAGGGAGCTACACACAGATTTTCCTACTTCCTTCAAGACTCCTAACTTGTTTCGCTCTGCTTTGAACTATGTTTCTAAAATCTAATTTTATTGTTTTTTGCTGCAGAATTCTCTGATTCTTGCAATAGGTTGAAGGTTATATCTTTCTTTTTTGTGGCTGCATTGCACCTTTATTTTACCTCTCGTTTTACAGGTATTTTAGTGGGAGGTTGGAGGGGGCTAGATATCAGGAGACGGTAGCTAGGCACCATTTAAAACTGTAACTTATATGAAACTACACAAATAAGAAAGTTATGCGTGTGGCAGAATGCTTGAAAATTTTGCTTCCTGCAGATATTTTGTGGGAATAAACTCTGCCTTGTAAATATTCATCACAAGTTGTTATTCAAATGATAGAGGCATCGATGTCCTGTATTAGAACCTGTGTGTTATGAAAACTGGGTCATTTCAGTGAGGAAATAAAATGTAGGTACAATAAGTGATTATAAGAATTCCAGTGACTTCCATAAAGTTTTTATTACACATAAAAATTGCCTGATCACTGCCTGCTCACAGAAGAGTTTTAGAGCTGAAACAGCTGTTATAAATCATTTAACCTGGGAGTTGCAAATTCAGTTGCCTTCAGGGCCAGAAAAGTGACCTGCATATGCATGAAGTAGGTTGGTTTAATATATTGGGAGTGGAAGGGACTAGAGAAAAGTGGAGATTACTTATGCCACCAACTCCTTGGGCCATAATACCAAAACAGTATAATATAAACCCCCTCAATAATAGATTTGCCCAAAGTTAGGAGATTTGGTGTGTCTTAACCAGAAGCAGCTACATAATTTCCAGTGCCCAGTGCAAAACAAAACATGGGCTCCCTTGTTCAACAATTATTGAGAATTTCAAGATACTGACAGCAGAACATTAAACCAATCATGGGACCCGATGGTGACTGCACAAGTTACACGGCCTTGAAGCCATTCCTGGTCTTCACTTCTGATCTAGAATTTATACATCCAGAAAGAAACATACAGACACTTCATCCACAACCACCAAAAACCAATAATGGAGATGTGGTTAAAATGAAGTCCTTGACTTTGATGCTGCATCAAATGAACCACCTTTACTTACAAGAAGGCTTTTTTGTATGAGGCTTGCAACTCACCAGTTTTCTATATTGTTTGGAGGTTTTCGTTGAATTCTTACACTGCTACCAACAGTTTTTGTTGTTCCTTCCTGAAGTCAGGTTTTATGAATTATGAGTTGAAGATTTTCAACCCTAAAGTTCAAAGCTCTTCTCTAAATGTTACCTCTGATTTGAATTCCAGAATGTTTGACCAATCAGTCTGGGAGTGAAACTCTGGGGGACACTTGTGTCTGCTGTTGAGTCTCAACTCAGCTCTCGGAGGCCCCCTACCATTATTCTTTTCCTCTTACCTGAAGAAGCTGTTGTTTTTTCCAGAATATTTTGTCTAAAATTTGAATCATCGCCTAAAGTCACCTCTCCCTCTCCCCTGCTGTTTGTTATCTTATTTGAAAAGTTTACATAGCTTGCAAACACGTAAAGCAATCTTCTGCCTGCTGGCATATTGAAGTTGACTAGTCCCTTTCTCATCTTGTCATTTGTGTTCATTTATAACTTGAAATCCACGGTACTACTAACAACATGACCTCAGGAATGCTCTTTAGTGAAATTTAGCCAGCTTTTAAAGGCATAGCTATTCACACTCAAAAAATACAAGAAATAAAATTGGGAATCAGGGTACTAGGGTAAGAGGTTTTTTGGGGTTTTTTTGTAGTAACCATATATACATATAATATATAATTTGTATAAAGTCTTTATATTTTGAGAAAATTTTATGTATATATTTTTAAAATTTCAGTTACTCACCATTAAGCATTTCAGTGTAAATCACAAAACAAGGACATTCTCCTATGTAGACCATAATAGAATTCCCCCACTCAATAAATTTAACATTTATATAACACTAATGTTTAAGATTCATATTTGGTGCTTTCCATTGTCCCAATAATTTTGTCCAATAAGTTTTGCCATTTTAAAAAACACCTCCTAATCTATTTGTCTGTTTATTATCTTTGAAGAGCACATCACAGAATCTGTAATTTTGTTAGCAAATGCATTACTTTTCTTCCTCAGGAGAGGTTTTGAAGATCTTATTTAGAAGTTTTTGTCTATCCCCAAATTGCAAAGATATCTTTCATCAATTTCCTCTCTTAGCTTTATAGTTTTACCTTTCAAATTTAGGTCTTACACCTAAGTGTGGTTCATTTTTGTATAGCGTAAAAAATAGGGCTTCTTCAGCTTTTCCCCCCATAAACATTATCGCTGCCTACATGAAGTCTTACATTTTAAGAAAAACATTGAATCATTTAAAATTGAAAGAGAACCAAAAACATTTTTTTTGCTCACTAAAAAAAGTGAAAGTCTGATTAACAGCTACATGTACAGTTTGGAGTGGTATAATGTTGCCATTAACAGTTGTATATCGGATGATTTAGATTCCAAATGGCTTCCTTTAGTGAGACCACAAAGGTATCCATAAGTATTTGTTAAAAGATGAAAAAAATCTTACCTGATTAAAAAATACTAAGGTTTTTATTTTTAAAAAAAGTATGAACTTCAGTTAAGTCCAGTTATTTACTTAATATCTGAATTAGGCAAGGAATTCATAACAATCTGATGTACTTTTATATTGTTGAAGTATATCCCTTCATGAGTGATTAACAAGAGGAAATTCATAAGTTGAGAAAGAAAAGATGAACAAATGGGTAAAGACAGTAACTGAGTGGAAGAAAATTTTTTTATGAATTATTAATATTTAAGATTTTGCAATAAGCCATGCACCTGAGTATATGTGTTCAGCTAACACTGAAGTTACCCATTAAGCTTAATCCCTGGTTGGAGTGGTGGGTGTGTGTATGGGGGCGCAAATTTAAGGGACTTTTTTCATTCACATGCATCAATACTGTGCTGTGAAATATATAAACTGAATGTCATAGAATGTTTTTTTAAACTTCTACAGGTGGAGATTTTCATTTCACCTTTATGTATTTATCTATGGAGTCCGGTTCCTGAAAAAGGTAGGATCTACCAAGTTACTTTATATAATTCTTATGTAACTGTAAGCCTATATCTCATTTTTTTATGTGTGACAGTAATGATATTTTAAACAATCATAACAGCTTTCCTAAGAATTTGTGCATTTTTCTTTGACTTATTTCTGTAGTAAATATTTTTTAGATAGATACCAAAAGTATCTTTGAAAATAATTTATTTTGCCAGTGAAAGATGTTGCAAGTCCTCTGACCACTGTAGTTGGTTACTTATTACTTATGGGCACTAGGAGCCTTATAAAATCCATTTGATGCTTTGAAAGAAGTTAAGAGTTTCCATGTCACACAGCTTGAAAAAAAATCAGTTGTTAAAATGTGAGTTATCACTATAATCTTCACCAACAGAAATTATGTTTTAGTGTCTTGCATCGCTATTAACAAGGCAACACCAGCTGCTGGTGGAAAATTGAGTTCCTTTTGTAGATTGTGTTTCCCCTGCTGCTCTTTTGCGATTCCTGCATAAACTGAGGCATCTTTATCTATGGAAATAATTCTTCCAGGCTGCCATAGCCTTTTTCCTGGCTATTTCAATCCTGAATGGCACTACTAACATGTTAGGCTGATTAAATTCAAGTCTCATGAAGATTTAGCTTCTCTTAGTCATGCATGTGTTAACAACGCTGGTGTTGCAGAAAGTTGGAAATTATTTTTAAAAAATATATAGTATTACGCTTTAAGGCAACATCAATGGTATCTTTACTTAGTAGAGAATTTTTTCCAAAGTGGGCCTTGTGCCAAGTGTCATGTCTTACTAGTAAATTTTCATGTAAATATTGATGTGAAAATTTGCAAATGTGTTTTTAGTTTCAAAGTCTGAGTTATCAGTTAGTGTCTGCCTGTGGCAAATTATATTATAAATCGTTAGTTGTTTCACAATATCATATTTTCCTAGAGGGATTATTCTTTTTACTTGTTGTCTTTTCCTTTAGTAACTATACTTACGTTTCACTTAATGAGGCTATACTACTTTTCACTTAGTGGCCAAGAGACCATTTGAATACATTTAGAAGGATGAGCCACAGTCTGTAGCCTGTTTGAGTATGAACCAATTCTCAACTGGGGTACAGAAACGAGGTGGACATGGCTATTTTGGAACTCTGCTGTTCTGGTTTTCAAATTTACTTGTGTAGAGAGAAAATGGAAAGAATGATTTAGGGCTCCTCAACTCACTACCTTGGAAGAGGAAACAGCTATGGGTGGAATTTCAGTTGACAAGGGAAAGTTGTGTTTCATGGGAATGTCAAGTTGCTAACTGAGGTCAAGGTTTGGAATTCATGTTGGGTTCTGGGGGCGAAGGACTTTGACGGTAAACAGGGAAAGATGGTGAGAGCTGGGAGTACTTCTGTGCCCTTTTCCCTACATCTGTGGGGATATGATCTCTTTTAGCCTATCTACAGCAAGCCTGGCCATCTGTCATCAGAACAGGAAACACTTTGACACTTAGCTCTGCTTCTCTCAGTCCCCAAACAGACTGAAGGGAACAAGAATAGCTTGTATCCCCCAGCCCTCCCTGGCTGTGGAGAAGGCAGTAAGAGAGCTTGTCAATGGAATGTTTGCTTAGAAGTTGCTTTTCCTTGAACTACCCCAGTTCCCCATCAGCCTGCCTCTAGTGATAAAAAATGAGAAGAGAACTAGATGTTCCTCTTCTTGTAAAATATTTGCATTTGGGGTTTCTTCCTCTAAGAAGCTCTTGGTTTTGGTTGAGTCTGTACTTTAATAGTTCTAATGTGTGATAGAAATGTGTATATGGAATCCATGTGTCCGAACCCGCTGTGGAGGACTTCATAAGCCATCTTTTCCAACCCTCTTACTTCACAGTTGGGGAAGCAGAAATCCTGAGAGGGTAGGGAACATTTCAGAGGTCACACAGTTAGTTTATTAAAAGTTGAACCTGAAATGAAACATGCATAGCTGTCTCTTAATCTAGTACTTTCCCCACTAACTTGCATGTCCTATCTTACAGCATGATTTCCAGATGACTTCCTTCTTTGGTTAAGTTAGCAAACTTGACCTCATGCAGTCGTTGTTTCTATTTATAGAACTTTAAATACTTACCTTAATGGATATTTAAAATATATTTTCTAGTAACTTTTTTGGAATAGACAGTGTATTTGGTCATCTAACACAAGAGGAAAAATCTATATTGTCAGCATCAGAAATAACCAAAACAAGATAATTCAAATTTTCACAACACTCTGAGTGTTTTAAACAAAATAGCAGGGCAGTGGACCAATTTTAGGAGGTGAGAAGCCATAGCTGCTTCTTACTCTATGCATTAAAAATCTTGATTCTTGGGATGCCTGGGTGGCTCAGTCGGTTAAGCATCTGACTTCAGCTCAGGTCATGATCTTGCAGTCCATGAGTTTGAGCCCCGCATCAGGCTCTGTGCTGACAGCTCAGAGCCTGGAGCCTGCTTCACATTCTGTGTCTCCCTCTCTCTCTGCCTCTCCCCTACTCACACTCTGTCTCTCTTTCTCTCTCTCAAAAATAAATAAACATTAAAATTTTTTTAAAAAAAATGTTGATTCTTACTTGGGCTGTTAGAAAAATGCTGAACAGCTTGGCACTATCCAGTTTTCTTCTACCTTTGGGTCAAATGAACCTGAAGCAAGTTGGTAAGTGCTGGCACCCTGGGCTCATATGCCCCTGGGCCTTGTGTGCCCTGACTTCTTTGCCTGAGATAAAAACCTCCTAGTTCTACCACAGGGGCCTTATCCTGATGCTCTAGACAAATAAGACTGTGGTTTCAAATTATACCCTACTTTAAAAGTCAGAAAACTGGAAAGCCATGTTCTTACTCCCAACTAGCAAGAAGCTTTTCTTCAAAGAAAGTCAAGAATTAGAAATTAAAATGATGAGTTTTAGTTCCTTCAACAAAAGCCATCATATCACACCTGCCAAATAATTACATCTCCAGATATTTGAGGATTTAACAGAAATAAAGCCTCTGATTAAGCACACAGTGGTAGTGTGGTACCCTAGGGTTTTAAGCAAACTTGGAATGATATTCTCATTATCAGTATCATCTATGACATTATGTCATAATTCTTGCAGTTGATACGTAAATGTATCTTTGGAGCAATATACAGGATGACTTCTTGCATGAGTTGGGTGACCATACAAGCTATCTTAGGGTCCTAGGCAGTTACCTCCCCCTTGTACTCAAAATGACCCAGTTTGGGCAATAAAGTATTCAATCACATGTCAATAGTTCTGTAATAAATAGTGAAATCATTGGCCTGTATTTTAAAATTTCTAGACACCCCATAAACTGTATGTGTGTTCATTTCTATGAAATCAACAAAATGTTTTCTGTAGTTTTGTGATGACAAATAAAAGAATGAGCCTCATGTTTTATAGTGATGTGATAATGCTCAGGTATGCATATGTTATATGTTTTCTGCTTTCCCAGCTTAGAACCCCCTTTATAGATAGCACTAACTCTGATCATGAAGCAGTCTCTGGAAGGCATTACAGACAGGTTAGTGAACTATTAGGTAAAGTTATAGCTAAGTTAGTAGGAAATATTTAAATAGTTGAAAGATAAGCCTGTCTCAATACTCTGCTCCTGTAATTACCGGACACAAGTGCTTTACCCATAAATATGATTGGCAGAGACAAGTACTTTTTAAATTTTTTACTTATTTTTATTTTTATTTATTTATTTTTTTGAGAGAGGGAGAGAAAGTGAGAACATGAGCATGGAATAGGGGCAGAGGGAGAGGGGGAGAGAGAGTCCTAAGCAGGCTCCATGCCCAGTGCAGAGCCCAACGTGGAGCTCCATCCCACTACCGTGAGATTATGACCTGAACAGAAAACAAGAGTTGGACACTTAACCGGCTGAACCACCCAGGTGCCCCAGAGACAAGTACTTTTTAAAAGAAAACTCAGAATTAGTTCAGGTGCTCTGAAATTCTACCACACAATGTGCTCATTCATACAAATTAACACATTTTCCTAAGTCCTGAAAGAAACCACATTCAAGCCTTAAAGAAATAGAGTAAGCTATCTCTCACTGTTACCTTTTCTTCTCCTTTGTAGATGGAAGTTTGTATTGGGTGGAGTGCTTTGAATATTTTTCTTTGAGTTTCTTTCATTATCTTTTAACAATAATAGTGTTACAGAAAGGCCAGTGTAGAGATGTATGCAACTGGGATTTAGGTAAATAGTTTTTCTTATAATCTACATGTTAGGCTAATATATATCCAAGTTTTAATCATATGGTACATTTTATATCCATTTTGTACATATACATGTATATAATTAAAATAGAAGTTACTCAAATATACCAATACCTAACTTCTGTGTCAGTGAGGGTCCCATTATGAGACAGAAACCACAGGAGTTATTTTAGGAATGGCTATAATATAAAGAATCACTAACTGGGGGAACCGCTAAGACTGGTGTTAACTTGTGTTACTCCAAGTAATTGATCTGCTGGCTGTTTGCTACCAGTCTGCAATGAGATAAGAAACTTGACCTGAATGTAAATCAATTCCCTGCTTCTTCTTTGAGAAAGTCTATCTGTGAAGAAAAAGTCAGCTGAAGTAGACAGTGTGCTTAGTGATGTAGTTAATTTACATTCCGGTGAAAGAGTAACAAACATTTCAAGGACTGGCACTCTCTGTACATACTTTGATGAGCAGTGCACAGAGGTATCGTGAAGATAGTAATGGTAGGAAGAAGCTACCTCTCTGAAGACCAGGGGTTCATAGAAGAGGGTGGAGTAGAAGCTTGAAGGAAGAGCCGTGGACCTTGACAAGACCTCCAAGAGGGGAACGTTGACCAGCTGGAGTCTCTGAGGGACCACAGTGAGGCTGGTTCTGGGAATGAGGAAAGACTGCAGACAGCAAGCTGCTGTTGCCGCCAGGATGAACTTCCACTGCTAGTGTGAAGATGTGTTGCTGGGGGTGTGGGGGTAGTGGTGGAGAAGTGACGGCAAGAACAGGAAGCAAAATACAAAAGAGCACATCCCATCTTCTGTTGCAGTCTTCCCGCCTCCTTCTAGTGCTTCTGAGAGGCTCGACTCCACAAGGCACCAGCTCCTGAGAGCCAGCTGAATTGAAGTTTGCAGAGTCCCAGCTCTGAAGCTGAGAGATAGTATCTGAATAACTAGCCCAGCCTTCCCGTGGTGCTGCAATCTATGATGTACTCTGATGACTTGCTGTCATTTATTTTATTACATTTAAACATTATGCAAGTTGCCATGTACTCTGTTGGCTTCATGACTAACTAGGGGGTGAAAAGGCATCACTGAAAAGTAGTATCTTGGCCAAATAAGCACTTTGCCAATTCCCTTAGACTGTCTCAATCTGCTCAGAATGAAGGCATAGTTCATTATTCATTTGTTTCATTATTTTTCATTATTCATAGTTCCATTATTTATTTGGTGTACTTTTTTTTTCTTTTTGTAAAATTTCTTTTAATGTTTTATTTATTTTTGAGAGAGAGAGAGAGTGAGGGAGAGAGAGAGAGGCAGAGAGACAGAGCGTGAGCAGGGGAGGGGCAGAGAGAGAGAGACAGAGAGAGAATCCAAAGCAGGCTCCAGGCTCTGAGCTGACAGCACAGAGCCCAACACAGGGCTCAAACTCACAAACCATGAAATCATGACCTGAGCTGAAGTTGGGCCCTTAACCAACTTCATTTGGTTGGCCCCATTTGATGTACTTTTCAAAGTTCAACAAGGCCACTAGGTGTTCAGGGTGGTATCATGCTTCAAGGTATACTCTTTTGCTTATTGGTTAGCTTGGAATCCTTCTGAAATTGAAAGAGCAAAATTGTCATCATTTTGCCTGTATTGACAGTGAAAATATTTGGCCCAGTAGAATATGTGTCCATTTAAAATTTTTTGTGTCATTTAAAAAATTTTGAAATTGCTTGGAGTTATGTTCCTTGTTGAAGGAGATTTGACATTTAGAGTTTTACGTAAGTTTTAACTTTTACCTAATGACCCCATCAAGTAATTTTGTAAGAATTGCAGATGACATAGAATATGAGCATTGAGAATAGACCTTAAAGATCAACCATCTCAAATTTCTCATTTCAGAACGAAGAAATAATTTCAAAAGGATGCATTGACTTGCCTGTGGCAAGAATAGAAGCCAGCCTTGCCGTCTTTAGAATTTCTAAATCAGTTAAAACAACAATATCGAGACTTAGAAAACAAGTTTCAAAAATCTAGCAACTCAAAGTATGTTTAATTAGCAAATTCACCTCATTAAGAAGTAAAAGTTACATCACTGTGAGAGAACATTAGGTGAGAAGTCAAGATGGAGTTGGTAGTTTGAACCTGCCAATCATTGCTTAATGGCACCTTTGCTCTCGGAAACCTCATTTTTCTCATCTGTAAAATGAGAGAATGATGGTTGCCCTGACTTCCTCAGCTTTTGTGTAGGAGTGCTGTGGAAGCTATAAAGTATTTTAAAAATGTAAGTGAGAACACTAATTATTACTGGTTGAGAGAGGTGGGCTCTGTCGGGGGCTGTGAGTGCTTAGCTCTCTTGTAATCCCTTGACATGAAACTTACAAAGTTGTGGCCCCCTCCTAGCCAGGTTAAGATCCCTGTTGTGGCTATGCTTTGATGCTTACAAATGGGTAAATGCATTTTCTGGAATGGAAATATCTGGAATGGCCTTGGGACATTGTCCTTCCACGTTTCTTTTTGTTCTTCCTTTTTCCCTTTTACCTGCATGTACCCTCTTGAATATTTTCTGATTTCCCTTGTACCCGGCATTTGCCCTTCTCTGTTGACTTGGGTCTGGCATTCTATCTGAGGAGGATGTTCTGAAGCTGGTGAAAACCTGAGGATAATGTGGTACACGAAGGGCCCTGAAGAAGTAGTCAGAAGACCTGGGTTTGAGATTGAATTCTGCCATTAATCAGTTTTGCAGCCTTAAGAAGTTACTTACTCTCTCTGGGATTTAATTGCTATATCTCTAAAATCAGTAACATGGACTAACAGAACGTTTAAAAAACTTGTACACCAAAATTCAGAGAAGAATTTGAAATAGCCAGTAATTCTGGCAAGCTGGTACAACCTACTTAGAAAGCAGAGTGGTGACGTGGAATAATAACTGTAAGTATGTTCACATACCGTCACTCGGCAGTTCAACTCCTGTGAATTAATCTTGAGCAAGGAATTACACAGGAGCAAAAAATATATGTCTGTGGTTATTTATTACAGCTTAAAAAATATGTGTGAATGTACATATGCACACTGTATGCAATGCAAATTACAGCAAATCCAAACAGAACTTAAAGCAATCTTAATGTCTAATATTAATAGGATTGTTTAAATTATTGTTATCAAAATGATAAAATATCATGGAACCATTTAAAAATAAATGGGGCTCCTGGGGTGGCTGGTTAAGCATCTGACTCCTGGTTTCAGCTCAGGTCATGATCTCACGGTTGTGAGTTTGAGCCCCGTGTTGGACTCCGTGCTGACAGTGCGGAGCCTGCTTGGGATTTTCTCTCTCCTTCTCTCTCTGCCCCTCTCCCCTCAAAATAAATAAATAAGTAATAACTGTAAAGTAACCATATTATTTATAGTCCTAATAAAATGTTTAGTAGAACTGTACATGAAAAAATTAACATTTATATAAGATAAATGAAAGGTAATAGGTAAAAATGAAGGTTCCTTTTTTTTAATTTTTATTTGTTTTGATGTTTATTCACCTTTGAAAGAGAGAGAGAGAGAGAGAGAACGAGCATGGGAGGGGTAGAGAGAGAGGGAGACACAGAATCCGAAGTAGGCTCCAGTCTCTGAGCTGTCAGCGCAGAGCCCGATGCAGGGCTCGAACCCACAAACCCTGAGATCATGACCTGAGCCGAAGTCAGATGCTCAACCGGCTGAGCCACCCAGGTGCCCCCAAAATGAAGATTCCTTTTAGAAAGGCAGAACTGCAGATAAATTAACTACTTTCTTTTCTGTTAAAAATATGAACCCGGAGATGTGGGCATTTGAATGGAAATGACTGCACGTAACTTAGGTATACTTGGGTTTGAAAGAGCTTGTAGTTGTAACTTTTAAAAAGGAGAAAATTTTTTTAAAAAGTGGAATTCTACTTAAATGGCAAAGAGATACAGAAATTTCATTAAAAAAACAAACAAAACCCCACCGTCCGTGTTTGCCTGGTTCTCGCTGCCCCAGTCCCTTAATTTTCTCCCACAGGCTTATTTTCCATGATCATCTTGATCCAGATGCCCCAGAATGACATAATATTGACTTTTGAAGAAGCTTTTTTAGTCTCCGGTGGGATTCTGATGAGATTCAGGCTCTGTTTCCATAGTAGAATCCCCACTTCCATTTAGCACTTTAAGAAAACTCCCATAAAGAAAGTCCCACCTGTTTTGGTGTAGGTTCCAGTGACTTGGAAAAACTCTTGGCTTAGTACATAGCCAGGATAAAAATTGGAATCACTGAAAATAATCACATAGCAACCAAAGTCATGATAGCTTTACTGCATTAAGTACTCAGTATGGGCCAGGCATTGTATTGATCACTCAGAGTTTGTTTCTCTTGCATTGTACTGTGTACCTTCTCATCCTCATAAAGAAACCAAGGCTAAGTAGGGATCAGTAATTTGCCCAAGGTTACAGAGCTAGTCAGTGGGAGGACTGGAATTTAAATGCAGATGTTATTGACATTGTGGCCTACTTGTATCCAGGCTTCACTAGGGACTCTGTGGATCTACTGGACTGATAAGGACTGACCACTTAAGAAAAAGCAAAGGTCTGTCCTATGACTATATTTTTCTAGTCTACAGAGTTAAGCTTAGTGACCGTTATGACGACAGAATTAAGTTTACTGATTGTATACAAAAGGCCCACATTAAGCACCATTCTTGCTTTATTTATCTGCTTGCAAAGCTGAAAATCTGTGGTTTGCTTCATTCTTAGTATTTTTGAATCTCAACATAAATTGTCTGCTAATTTTCAGACTGGTACAGATGCCCCTTTTTACACAAACCAATGTAATTATGCAATACAATTTTTTCTCCCCTTCTGTGATACATATTTACTTTCTACATTGTGACTAGCAAACCATAAATACACTATTCACAGTAAGAAGCTGGTTGGAACAACTCAATATGCTCTAATTTAGGGAATGTGCAGTAGGTGAAATTGTTCACTAGGAAAAATTAAAACGTTCAGATAATAAAGCCATTTCATCAGCACGGGGGTTACAGCTTATAGGTTTTTTTATTTAATGAGATGCAGGAGTTTAATTTGGGGTGTGTATAATTTTCTCTAAAGAGCACGGAGAAGCCTTTACCCAGGTTGTCTTTGCTTTGTGTTCGGGCTTTGTCTTGAAGGAATGACATCTCACACCAACGGCATCCTGCAGGCAGTGAGGTAGGATTTCAGGACTTGGAGGAGTTCACAAAGCTGAAATGGACTTTTGTTGTAGGAGGACAAAATGTTTGTGCCGATTCTGAAGTGCAAGTGGCAAGTATCACTGAGTGATACTTGCTTTTATGTAATTATTTACACAAGGGTTTGTGGATTTGATTTGTGGTTTGATCAAACCGTGAATCTTAGTTTTTTCAGGTCACTTAATAAAATGTCAACCTTGTAGAAGGTCTAAAAATAAAGAAAAAGCGAACTTCTGTTTTAGAGGCTACTAAAATAACACTCATTTACATGAGTAAAATGTTCATTATTAGACAGTGCCCTAAAGGCATAGATTTACACTTCTCAAAAGTTTAGGGCTGAGCTTGACTGTGAAAAACATTGGTCCTCATTTATATGCTGTAACAAAGCTAGCACTACAGGCTTCCTCTGGCTTAGGGCAGTGCCTGAAAACTGGATTGCATTAGTATTCCTCTCCTGTTTCCATGGGGAATAGAAAACTAGTCACTCTCAGAAGAGTTCAGGTAATTTGATATGAAATATTGATCCATGTATCAAAATCTGTACCTGCACATTCACTCTGCATTAGCTGAATCGTATCTGACGTTTAAAAAAAAAAATCCATTACTGAATTCAACAAAAAAAGCATTATTCTCACTAAGGTTTGTCTTAATAAAATCTGAGAGCTAATAGCTTTCACAAACAATGGTCATCATAAAAAGCATTTTCCTCATCAACAATAATGAAACAAACCAGATGTTCATTGCTTAAAAATGATAGCTTTTGGGAAGAAATAATGAGATGGTCTACTTCTGCTTGTAAAACTGGTGTTCTGTCTCTTCAGGAAAGACCCAGTCTTGTCTGTGTGATGTGATGGTGGGGGCGGGGGTACTTAGGACAAGTATCTGATGTGGAGCAGAGCAGCGGGCCTCCCTATCTGACTAGCTCATGCTCTGATTACAGCTCTGCGTGTGGCTCCATAAAACTGGTTCAGAGAGCATCTGAATACTGGGTCAACTACAGTTTTCTGTAAGGTGGGACAAATGGTTTAGTGTTTTGTTTTCGTTTGGTGCGCTTCTCCTTTATTAACGCACATGATAATAGGCCTGCTTGCTAAAGGCTACTGCTGTTATTGTTTAGGATTTTTTGACCAAAAGTGTGGTGGTGTCATTTACCTTGGAATGACTATTCAAAGCACATAGAAGAAGGCCATTTTGTCCTCGAGGAATTCATGAATGGAAAGGATAAAATAACTTTTTTCAGGCTAAATTAATCTATAGTGATAGAGGTAGTTTTACAGGGGTGAGGGCCTGGGCAAGGGAGCCTGCTGGAGTGCTGGAACTCTTCTAGATCTTGGTCAGGTGATGGTAACATAGGTGTGCACATATGTAAACATATATTGAATTTCTGTGTGCTTAGACTTTTGCACTTTATGATATGTAAGTCATACTCAATTTAAAAAAAACTCAGTGGTTTCTGATAATCCTATAGCTTGCATATAAGCAGTTGCTATATGTTGCTGAGTGCAAATGTGGGCACAAAGCAGTTGAGGATCAAAAGCTCTTATTTAAAGGGGATTCCATTCATGGCTCTTTCAAGAGCTTCTGTCTATTACCCCTGGAAAATACTGCTCTCTGTTCATTTGTTCATTCTTTTATTCAGTATCTATTGAGCACCTACCCTTTCACTGGGATTATTCTAAGCATCATTGAAAAAGAAGTTAGCAAGACGGTCTGAGTCCCTGAACTAATGAGTATTGTTCTTCTCTTCCCTAAGATCATCCGTAGCATAGGAATTTAATTCAGTGTAGCTAACTAACATTTATTAAGCATCTACTAGACCAAGACATAGTAGCAGATAGGAGAGGGAACCCATGGTTCCTGCCTTCAAGAATCTTGTAATATGTCAGAGGAGTTAAGATTCCTCTGTATATACTTATACTTGGTGGTAAATGACAGAAGTATAGGATTCCTTCTGAGCAGGGAAAGGGGATCTAATTGAGGAAATTGAAGAAAATTTGGAGAGGTAGTATTTAGTTTGAACCCTAATAGATGGCTTCGCATTGATATGGGGGGTTAGTGAAAGCATTCTTAGATGGAGAGTACAGAATAGGAAACCTGGAAAAATACAGGGTTTATTTGGGATTACAGAGGGGAAATCAGAAAATGAAACTGGAAATGTGTTTGAAAATTTGACTTGCATTAGAGAAAAGATGGCTTAGTTCCCCCTGCATGTCCTCATTGTAAAGATATCTGGTGTTTGTTTGGAGGGGGCATCCTTCTTCCTCCCTGACCCCAATCTGCCATCTCTCATCTTATTAACCTGTGGCTCTGATTCTTCTCTATGTCTTCTCTTTGTTCCCTGCCCTTCTTCCACATACCCAAAGTGGTGAATGGATGGGGGTTGGGAACTAAGGATAATGGTGGAGAGTCATTTCAGTTACCTCCGCTCTCCCAGCCTCATCCATCTGTGAATTGCTGTGAAATTACATCCTCAATCCCTGCCAGCAGAGCCTAATCACCAGATATTGACATTACTATTCCTATTGTAACCTACCACATGCAACATGATTGCTCAAACCACTGGTCCTTCCCTAAAATCCTGCTTTACTCTTCTCTGCCCCAACATCCTCACTTTCAAATTCCAGGTAGGTGTCATATTTATCAGAGTGTCCTCTCCATCTAGACATTTAACTAATTTATTCTTATTCATTTATTTTTATGTAATTATTTTTCATTGAAGTGTGATTGACATGCAAAAATTTGGACATATTTAATATATACAGTTTGATAAGTTTGAAGATAACTGTGTACCCATGAAAGCATCACCATATACAATGCTTAAACTCCTCTATCATCTCTAGAAGTTTCCTCTCTCCCTCTTTTTTGATAAGAACATTTAACATAAAATCTATCTTCTTAAAATTTTAAGTGTGCAATACAGGATTGTTAACTATATGCACCATGTGCTATACAATAGATCTTTAAGACTATGCATTTTACTTAAGTTAAAACTAGATATACCTCTCCAATTCCTCCTCCCCCAAGCTCCTAGTAACCATAATTCTACTCTCTACTTCTACATATCCCATATAAATGAGATCCCATAGAATTTGTTCTTCTGTGTCTGGCTTATTTCACTTATCACAATGTCTTTAAGTTCATCTACATTGTAGCAAATGGCAGGATTTCCTTATTTTTTAATGCTGAATAGTATTCCATTGTATTTATAAACCACATTTTCTTTATCCAGTCATCTGTAGATAGATATTGAAGTTGTTTCCTATTTTCTGTTTTCTTTGCCATTGTGAATAATAACTGCAGTGGGGCATGGATATGCAGATATCTCTTTGAGATCCTGATTTCATTTCTTTTGGTTTCCAGAGGTAGAGTTGCCGGGTCATATAGTTTTTTGAAAAGTCTCTAAGCTTTTATCCATAGTGGGTGCACCAACTTACATTCCCAGTAGCAATGCACAAGGGTTCCCTTTCCTCCACATCATTGCCAACACTTATCTTTTGCTTTTTTTTTTTTTTTTTGGTAATACCATCCAAACAGATGCGAGGTGATACCTCATTGTGGTTTTGATTTGCATTTTTTTGATGATTAGTGATGTTGAGCATCTTTCAATTTACCTTTTCTTGGGGGAAATGTCTATTCAGGTCTTTGCCCATTTTTAAATCTGTTTGTTTGTTTGTTTGTTTGCTATTGAGTTTCAGGAGTTCCTTATGTATTTTGGATAGTAACCCTTTATCAGGTGTGTGTGATTTACAAATATTTTCTCCCATTCTGTAGGTTGCCTTTTCACTTTGCTGATTATTTCCTTTGCTCTGCAGAAGTTTTTTAGTTTGATGTAGTCCCATTAGTCTATTTTTGCTTTTGTTGCCTGTGCTTTTAGTGTCCTAACCAAGAAATCGTTGCCAAGGGCAGTATCAAGAGGCTTTTCCCCTAGATTTTATTTTAGGGGTTTTATAGTTTTAGATTTTATTTTTAAAGCTTTAATCCACTTTGAGTTGATTTTTGTGAAGGGTCCAATTTCATTTTTTCCATGTGGATATCCAGTTTTTCCAGCACAATTTATTGAAGAGACTACTCTGTCTCCATTGTGTATTTTTGCCCCCTTGATTTATTCTTGAGGCTTCTGCCCTAGCTTGCCACAGAAACTTCACTGAACAAGGTCCCTGGCTTTTCCTGTGATCATCAGCACTTCTGACAAAGACAAATATAGGGAAAAACTGTCCCCCAGCCTCTATCCTTTTCCACTGCTCCAAATATTCTTGTCATAAGCAGGCCAGGTACATTGTTATTCCTGGGTTTACTTAGAATGACCTTCCTCATCTTTACCCAAAGATGATTCTTCAGCGCTGATTTTTCACAGATCCCCCTCATGATGGAAAACCTGTAACTTAGGGCCCTTTAAATCTCTACTTTAGTGCATCCTGTTTTGTAGTATTTTTGTATTGTGTGTAGTAAAGCAGCTAGCTTGATTCCTGAGCCATGGAAGGTGTTTGATCAGTAGGAGTTGTCATTATTATTATCATACAATATTATTCCATACTTAAGTAGTAAGTGTCTTATCTATGTGCTTATATCTCAAATTTATTTCCATCCAATTCTATAAGCAGCTCAAGACAGGGCTTCATATCATGGGCGTATTTCCCCATAGTGTTTGATATCCTGCTGACAGTACAGTTAGATAGTGCCCAAAAAACTTGAGTAATGAAATTAAAAATATGCTACTTGGCTATTCTGTAATAATTTTGTTTAAAAGTTTTTTGGGGAAAGACCTTAAAAATTAATGACTAAAATCAAGTATAGAGATTAGCTGAGAATTTTTATCATTTGTGGTTACCCTCTTTCCCATTAGTATTGTACATAGGGTTGGCAGTAAAATTAAATGAAATATTAACCTCTAAAGTCAAGGCCCCTATTGCTCAAGGCCATTAACTGTAATATTCTAAGAATTATCTCTATAGAGACTTGGATAGTAGGGGGCATTCAGTAACCACAGCATAAGTAAACATGGTTTGTTCTCTTAGGCAATAGCCCTGTTGTGAGTTATCAACTTCTCCCTTTGTGGTTATGAGCTTCTGTCCATAGCAGATCCTTGATTAGAAGGTTGAAAGTAAATGATAAAATATCATAACACAGAATTTCATAATAAGGTACATGGTGTTCAGCATAAGCAGAAAAATTATATTTGGCACAGGTTATCCAATATGAAGGGTGGAGGTAATAACTAGACTATAGTGCTGTGTGTGTGTGTGTGTGTGTGTGTGTGTGTGAGTGTGTGTGCAGGCATCATTGGCATGTGAAGCATAAATTAAGAAGTAGCTCTTTTTTTCACTTTGTTCCTAATTATGGCTTCTCACAACCTAATCTGTTTTTTTTCCCTTGAACTAGGGGTTGAAGCTATAAAGTGGTGCTTTACTAATTATCTGCATTTCATGTGAATTATGAAAACAGGGCCATGTAGAAACAAAATTAGTAAATGCTGTGGATACTATTTGATTTGGGTCCTGTTGACCTAATTTACAAGATCCTAGGCAGGGAAATGGTTTCCCACTTACTTCTCCTTGTTAACCAGTCCTTTAACTCCGGAGAATGGACTCCTAGTTGATTTCTGTGTAGTGCAAGAAGTGTTGATAAGCATGGAATGTGGTCAGCAGATACTGGCAAAATTCAGATTACCAAATAATGCCACAAAGTAAAACACAGTTCTACACATTACTTATGTAACTTACCTAGCCCTTTAGATGAGAGGTAGAAATTAAAAATAGAGTTTAGATTTTGACACTGGTTGATTATTATGATCATCTCTTATTAAGATGTGACATTTATTTCTCAATTCATTTAATAAATAGATGTTTGTGGTATGAAATCTGCCTTTCTAGAAGATAGGTATTGTGTAATATTATGCAAAAATTTTGCCTAATGATCATTTTTAGATACCATGTTGGAAATGCTACTCTTTTTCCTTTCTAAGTTTCTCCTGACATGTACTTGAATTTAAAAAGCAATCACTGAATATAACATCGAAGGTTTTATCTTCATGTGCTAAATGTGGCAATTATAGGCCAAGAAATTGATAGAAGTACAAAATGGACTCTCTCTGAAAAATAGAGGAATTGGCATTGTTAGAAAAAGTACTGATTTGTGGTTCCATTAATTTTTAAATCTATTTTGCCTGCTAGGAAAAGTATTTTATAGGCAGTTAACTCCAGTGAATGCAGTGAACAGTCACACCTGATTGTTGCTGGTTCAAACCTTGAAGCACAGATAAAATTGACTTTAGGAACTGGTAGTAGCTTCTCATGTTATTTTAAGACTTTTTTTGTTATTTGTACTGCAGGATGTTTAGGATGTCCTTGCCATTTTTCACATTGTGTTGTCATAGCACTTGTTTCAAGGAAGTGATGTTCTAGTAGATTATTTCCGCCTTCTAGAATGCATGACATTCTGTTAATTACCAAGTTCAAAGAGAAAATGTTCCATCAGTGGTACTCAGACTTGAACATACCTCAGAATCACCGAGAGAGCTTGTTAAATCATGGATAGCTGAGTGTTCCCCCAGAACTCTGATTCAGTAGGTTTCGATGAGGCCTGCATTTCCACCACATACCTATTGTGATGATGGTGATGCTGGTCCAGGAACCTCACTTGGAGAACTGTGTGACAGTGTGGTGCCCAGAAAGGCTAAATACTCACTGAACATGTGTGTTAGTGTTCCATGGCTGCTGTAACAAATTACCACAAACAGTGGCTGAAAACAACACAGATTTATTCTTTTACACTTCTGGAGGTCAGAAATCTGACGTCATTTTCTCTGGGCTAAAGTCAAGGTTCCTACAGAGCCAGTTCCTTCAAGAGGTTGTAGGGGAGAATTTGTTTCCTTGCCTTTTCAGCTCCCTGTGAGCTGCCTGTGTTCCTTGGCTGGTGGCCCCTCCTTCCTCTCCATCTTCAGACCTCATCACTCCCATCTCTGCATCTGTCATCAGGTCAGTTTCTCCCCTTCTGGTGTCATATCTCCCTCTGTCTCTCTTTATTTGGGCCATTTGTGATTATTGTTAGGGCCCATCTGGATGAACCAGGATAACTTCCCCAATCCAAGATGTTTACCATAACACATCTGCAAGTTGCTTTTGCCATATAAAATGACATTTTCACAAAATTCAGGGGTTAGGACTTGGATATTTTTGGAAGCCATTATTCAGCCTACCATATTATGAAAAGCTACTCAGCTCTCTTGATCTCTCAGAAGGCATCCACTAGTATATCCAGGGAGAAATTCCATTTGACACATCTAAAGTTGGAGTCACTTTGTGTTGCCTCTCATATGAACCTGGAGATGATTTGCAGGTGGTAACACATCTGCTCCTGCAATAAATGTTTATGCAGAACTGGGATAGCACAGAATAGGAAGGTTTTCTCTGGAAGGCCCCATATTCCTCATCCTTATAGAGTTTGCCAGTTAATAGAGGCTATGACTTGCTCACATGATAAAAGTTCTGTAATGGTGGTACAGGTGGAACTCTAAGATTAGAGGAGGAGGGAGAACTCTGACAAGATCCTCAGGGAGGGCCAAACTAAAGATGTGCTGTTGAGGGTGAAAGATGAAGGAAGCCTCAGCTGATGAAAAGCAAAGGCGGTGAAGGGAAGAAGAGTGTTGGGAAAGAATAGACCGTGGTAAGGCTGGAACTTGCATGCGTGTGTGTGTGTGTGTGTGTGTGTGTGTACATGTTTCTTTTTGGGGGCGGGAGAGGAGGGCAGACAGCAGGCATGATGATGAGGAGAGACAAATGGGGCAGATGGTTGAAGGCCATGATTGCTCAGTCAAGAATTTGGCTGCTGTTCAGTAAAAAGAATAGTGACAGACAACTGAACTAGAGCTGGAGCAGTATAAGGAGTGAGTTAGAAGCAATAAAAATTGGAGGCAGGGAGCTGTGTTGGCCACTGCAGCAGTCCTGATTTATCTGTCATCCATGGCATTGGTCCATAAGCTGGTGAAAACTAGCTCTTGACATCAGTTGTGGATTTTTGTGTTGGGATGCCCAAAAAAGTTGGCAGAAAGTCAGTTTCAAATAGGTAAAGCATTTCCTGCTTGTTATGAAAGCTTACCCAGTACTGAAGAGGTAATATTGAATTTTTAAAAAGAGAAAGGAGGAGACAGGCAGATTTTTTTTTGGGGGGGGGGGTATATTTAAAAGTTACTTAGAGAAGAGGGGAGGGACTCCCAGGTGGCTCAGTCAGTTGAGTATTCGACTCTTGATTTCGGCTCAGGTCATGGTCTGACGGTTCATGGGGTCAAGCCCCACGTGGGGCTCTGTGCTGGCAGCGCAGAGCCTGCTTGGGATTCTCTCTCTCCCTCTCTCTCTGCCCCTCCTCTGCTCTCTCTCTCTCTCTCTCTCTCTCTCTCTCTCCCTCTCTCCCTCTCTCTCCCTCTCTCTCCCTCCCTCCTGGCCTCTTTCTATAACCCTCCCCTGCTTATAATGCACATGTACTCTCTCTCAAAATAAACTTATAAACAAAATGACTACTTATTACCTGGCAAAAAATATAGCTATTAGCTATTTTTTGTTGTTCTGTTTTCCGTAGGGGTAGAAATAACTTTGTTTTCCATTTAGAGTCACTAACTTAACAGGAAGGGGAAAAAAATTCAAGAGATATACACATTTCAGTGAAGATAGTGAATACTTTTTTGGGGGGTAGGGGGAGACAAAAACTCCTTTTTAAAAAATGTTATGTTTCGTACATAATGCAAATAATTTTAAAATATATTTCAGTTGTATGATATTTAGAGAAGAGAAGACAGCTGACTTTTCAGGGAATGATAAAGAAGGGTATTTCAACCATAGCACCCACACACTTCCTCACCCTGCTGCCATGTGCTATTCTGTGCCCAATCCTGTATTGTGGTGTTTAATTGATTTTCTCCCTGCCCTCTGAGGTTTGTATTATTACCTATTTAAAATAGAAAGGAAACAATCTCAAAGAGGTTAAGTAACTTTAAGCAGTGGAGCTGGCATTCAGCCTCAGGTCATGTGATTATTCTCCCACATTTGTAGCTGTTAAATGTCCTCTTTGAGTAAAAATTGCCCATCTCGATGTTCAGTCAGATCCTGAAAAGCAAACCTCTTCACTGATATTACATTATGTCATAATATGGATATTTTATGGCAGGAAAGATGGGAGAGAAATGATAAAATGTAAGAATATTTTTAAAGTGTTTGATTTCTACTAAAATTATATAAGCATATGGTTTCCAGAAATCCTATTTTTACATTTTTCAACAGATGAAAGCTTTTAACTTACTGTACTAGAAAGTAGAACATTTCACTCTGTAATGGGAGCGATCTGCTTTTCCCCCCTGGTAGCAAGTCATTTTGCCAGTGGTAGACAGAAATGATAATCACCCCGTCCTGACCTGGCTAACCCCTGCTGATCACATAAGTCTTTGTTCAAGCTGATTCAGCGCTCTTTCCTTTCCCTGCCTCTTCCCATTCTTTGGCTCCCTCTGGGCTATCCATCCTGTTTCTACCTCCCCCGCCCATTTACACCCTGTAACCCCTTAGTGGATGCTGAAGAGCTCAGTTGCTGTCCTTGTCACATGGTTACCTACATACTACCCAGCCTTAATGTGAGTGCCTCAAGGTCGTTCCCTGAAAGCAAATACTCAATAAATAGTTGTTGAACAGATCTGCTGTTTATTTGCCCATGAGGTTGATGGCTATGCTATGTTAAGAAAGGTGTATAAGAAATGAAACAAATTTCAAAAATAGAGAATGGGGCAAAAAAAAAAAAATAGTAAGGTGAACATTTTTTTTTTGACCTTTAAATTTTTTTTTTCAACGTTTTTTATTTATTTTTGGGACAGAGAGAGACAGAGCATGAACGGGGGAGGGGCAGAGAGAGAGGGAGACACAGAATCGGAAACAGGCTCCAGGCTCCGAGCCATCAGCCCAGAGCCCGACGCGGGGCTCGAACTCACAGACCGCGAGATCGTGACCTGGCTGAAGTCGGACGCTTAACCGACTGTACCACCCAGGCGCCCCTTTTTTTGACCTTTAAAAAAGGAGCTGCAGTTCCACCGACTGATGTCTTATCTGTAGTTGTTTGCTTGCTCCAAGTTTCATTCTGACATTAGGGGAGTAGATGATAAAGGCCAAAGAAACATCTGTCCACTTTGGTAGGATAAGAGATACCTTGATTTTCCATTTTCTTTCCTGTAGGTGTTTTGGAGTTGGCATCTCATGAGAGGAAGGGAGGGACAGGAGTCACAAATGCCAAGGAGTGGCCAATAGTCCCAGTAAGAGAGAAGGAAAACGCCCCCCACTCTATTATCGTGTCTCTCTGTTAACTGTCAAATAATTGACAGAGCTGGTTACTTTATTTCTACAGCCTTTCCTCCTGCTCTGAACATGGAGAATTGCTCATCAGTTGTTAATTCCTTTGCATTTCCTTGGCTTTATCAGCAATTATCAGTGCCATCCTTAAACGAAATAGCCTAACTTCTGCACTTAAGTCAACACCACATTAATTCACAGGGAGATCCTAGGGCAGTTTAAAGTGTCTTTTCCCCCTTTATCTATTCATTCCATTCCAGAGGCAGTATCTGGTTGCTTTTATCTACTTCCTCTGACTTCCAATGATTTTTAAGTGACGATTTGCCCAATGTCTACTTACCAGGGCTGTGCTGATGGCAGTTATGTGGTGCGTGAGTGTGGCCCTTCAGTTAACACGAAAATCTCTTTCTGTACAATTTTGAATATGCATTTTTATTTTTCCTGGTACCAAATAAGGTCACCCTTGTAAAAGCATCAGCAATTTTTCACTGCCTCATATGCCATTTTTGTGTTCATGCTTCCTGAACAATATAGGTAAAAATACTTTCCCTCTGCTTTTGGGGTTGTGGAAGCCCTATGGATTGGGCAGGGGTGGCGTGGGTGGGTGGGAGCGAACCTGGACTTGAGGAGCCTGCGTGGTTAGAGAAAGGAAAGTAAGGATAACTAGGGAGAAGTGTTTTTGTTTGTAAAGGATGAGGATGTCTTCTTGGGAGGCATATGTGTAATCTGTGTGGTAGGTTTTCTCAAGCGACAAGGATTAGACTCGCTAAACTACCTTGCCTTTAGCAATGCTGAGATGATTAAAGAGAAGTCAGACTTGTGATACTTTACAGGGAGGGCTGTTGCAGTGGTGCGGTTTTGTACAACACCTCCAGCTCTGTTTTCTTCTTTATTTATTTATTATTTGAGAGAGAGCGAGCATGCGAGCATGAGCTGGGGAGGGCAGAAGGGGAGAGAGAGACAGAGAGAGAGACAGAGAGAGAGAGAGAGAGAGAGAATATCTTAAGGAGGCTCCACACTCAGTGCAGAGCCAGACACAGGGCTTGATCCCACAACCCTGGGACCATGACCTGAGATGAACTCAAGCGTCAGAGGTTTACCTGACTGAGCCAGCCAGGTGCCCCCCAGCTCCATTTTCAAGGAGGATGTCGTGTCTTATGAAGGGAAGCACTTTCCCTTCCTCCTCTTAAGGATAATCTGTGAGGGCCAGATGATATGTTTCTCTTTCACAGTGGCCACTCATAGTCATACTAACTATCTCCTCCATCATCTTTGGAACAACAGTAAATTAGTTCTGTGGATTAAAAGGAAGAAGAAAGAAAGAAATAATTTGCTTAGGGTATGTATTTATTTATTTATTTAATGTTTATTTTTGAGAGAAGGAGAGAACGCACGTAAGTGGGGCAGGGGCAGAGAGGGAGACACAGAATCCAATACAGGCTCCAGGCTCTGAGCTGTCAGGCCAGAGCCCAACGTGGGGCTTGAACTCCCAAACCCATGAGATCATGACCTGAACCGAAGCTGGCCACTTAACCGAATGAGCCATCCAGACACCCTTGCTTAGGGTTTTTAAAGTGACTTCATCCTGAATTTGGTCTAACATATCAAAGCCCTGGTCCTGTTTCCAAATATGTGTCTTCTGAAAGAATTGATATCGCAGTTATCAGGCAGTCCATAAGACAAAGCCCTGCTCTTTTAGGGATTGATAGTTTATTAGCTGGTGAAGCATTTTTGTGTGGTATGTCATTGGTTCCAAGTCTCCTTTTCATACATTATCTCATTTTGTTTTTCTGTTGCTTCACAACAACGCTTATATGATTAGACCTTGTGAAAGACCTGTTTAAAAAGTGGTTGTAAGTGACTGTAAATTGCAATCACATTTGCTGACAGGCAGTGACGATACTAATCAGATAAGAAAACTTGGTTCAAGGAAACCAGTCATTAGTGTCACCAGTTGATCTGTGGCCAGAAGCTTCATTAATATGAAAATATTCACTCTGCTGCCAGCTGACCTCGGGATTTTTGCCTCTGTTCAGGTTGACAATCAAAATGTTGCCTCTAAAAATGGAATACCCATCTAATGATTAGGAGCAAGTTTATGAATAATAAATTTAATTTCAAGAGCTGTTAGTTTAGTTACTAATTTATTGCTTGAATATAGGAATTAGGTCATGTAGCCATTATCTGAGCTTGGATCCTTTATTTTCAATGGAAACTCAAACATGTTTAATAAACTACAAAATGCAGGGGCACCTGGGTGGCTCAGTTGGTTAAGCGTCCGACTTCAGCCCAGGTCATGATCTCTCAGTCCATGGGTTTGAGCCCTGCGTCGGGCTCTGTGCTGACAGCTCAGAGCCTGGAGCCTGCTTTGGATTCTGTCTCCCTCTCTGTCTACCCCCTCCCCCCCCACTCATGCTCTGTCTGTCTCTCTCTCTCTCAAAAATGAATAAACATTAAAAATTTTTTTAAAAACCTGCACAATGCATTAATTGTCTTTAAGTCCTAAGTCCTTACCTGCTAAATGAACAGATTGAGATATTAAAGCAAGGAAAAAAATAATGAATTGCTAATTATTTTTTTAGCCATCCTTATATTAGTTGTATTTCAAGTTTAAATAGATCTGAACGTTTACAAATAGGTGAAATGATAGGTAAGATTACCAAACAAATAAATAAGTAAAATAACAAAAGACGATTTATTATTACATAAGCAACAGCAAAAATATCCTGGGAAATGTGGCTCTTCCCTCATTCTACTAACCGCCCCCCCACCCAACTTAGGCACATAGGGAACCTCTTGCATCTGTCCTTGTTGTTCTGTCTCACAAACACACAGACACACACTCTTTTACATTCATTCAGTTTAATTCCTTGTGAGAGTAAATGAATGGTCATGTTGGAAACATAACTAGGATGCCCATTTTAATTCTGTGGCCAGGTAACTGTGTTCTCTTTTCCACCTGATATCTATCAACAATATCTGTAAGCATTTTTGTCCAACTGTCAGCCTTTATATGTGTTGTATATTTAGATATGTGGAGTGAATTATATGGATATGAAGTCTGGCTTCTCTAAAGGTAGCTGTGGAAAAGCATAATCTGGTTGTTGAAAGTAAGGTAACTATGAGAATGTTAACAGTATTTTTATTAGAATTAAAGAAAATAAAGATTTGTGAGTCCCTCAGAAAAAAATGGAATATACTAAATGTTCTGTTTGTAAATGACTATTTTTCAAGTGAAATCCTAAAGAGATTTAAACCCTAGGATGCACCCCAGTGGCCTCACCACAGCTATTGCTCCCAATGGCTGCTCCACTTTATCAATGGGATACATTTTCAACTAGACGGATCTGACACAGATAACAGCCATCTTGAATGCATCAGGGAACTATTCATAAAACAAGGCCATTCATGTGCAGGTGGAATATTTTTTTCCTGCAATACAAAGAAGAAGGATTATAGTTCTCCTTTAAAAGAGAATATTTAAGAACCTTGTCCTAAAACTATGTGGCCTGAGGACCTTTTGTGGTATGATATACTAGTTTAATTATCTTAAATGTTCGTTCGTGAGTTATCGTTTTTCATTACTTTACATCTTTAGGTTTATCAACTTTACGTGACTATTTTAAAATCTTCCTCACTTATTTGGCTTCCCTAGTTTTATCACCAATCTAGGATATCTCTTCTGTGGACTACTGCAGCAAAGACCTGGTATCTTCTGCCAGCAAAGCTAACTTCTGTACAGTAAAATTCTGCCAAAACCAATAAGTGAATTGGAACTCACAAATCCCTATCTTAGCAAAATGCTCTGAGACATGGAAAATATTTCTCGTTAATAAATAGTTAGAATATTGTCTGCTTGGAAGTGGTTGTTAGATGGTCTCTTTTGGCACCATGTTAATATTGGAAAGAAAGGATACTGGGATGAGATGATTCTCATTATCAGCCATTCTATAATGAGTCTCCCTCAATGTACCTTCCTAATGAATTTTAGAGTTGAAAACCTTTGGTTTTAAATTATTAAGCACTTAAACTAATAAACTCAGATTCTTCATGCATCTCAGGAATCAAAAGACGTCAGAGCCTAAGGAAAGAAATTACAATTTGATATGGTAATTCTGTATAGAATGTTAAAAAATGATTTAATTGGATTTTGGTTTTAGTCATTGGAATAAAGCGTTGCCAGAGTCAAGGTTATAGGTGCAATCTATCGTAATGGTCTGTGAGCTGTACATTTTCAAAACATATGCCATAACTTACAAGGCAAGACATGTAGAGGCATATGGATGAATCCTAGTGGCCACACCAGTGCAAAGCCAGCTCTAAGTATGCTCTGGCCATCAGTTAATGGTAGAATTTTGTGTAGAAGCATATTTTATGTCATGACATTTCAGTTTTTATTAATTGAAGATCAGCAGTGATCCTAGTGCTTAGCATAAGCTTTTATAGAGCACATTTACTTTCACAAAGCACAGACTATTTTTCCTTAAATTTTTTTTTCAACGTTTTTTTATTTATTTTTGGGACAGAGAGAGACAGAGCATGAACGGGGGAGGGGCAGAGAGAGAGGGAGACACAGAATCGGAAACAGGCTCCAGGCTCCGAGCCATCAGCCCAGAGCCTGACGCGGGGCTCGAACTCACGGACCGCGAGATCGTGACCTGGCTGAAGTCGGACGCTTAACCGACTGCGCCACCCAGGCGCCCCTATTTTTCCTTAATGATCATCTCAAGAACTCTGTGGTAGATGAAGTGTCTGAAGACCAGGGAGGTTGACGTGACTGTGGTTCTTTCTTCACACATTCTGGGCACAACAAGAGTTTTAACCTAAGCCTGTTATATCCTAAATTGGGAGTTACATGCTGCTAAACTGCAGCCATGCACCCTTAATAATTAAGGCAGTGTGCATTTTGGCCTCTACGAGGAAAGTACCATATTTACTTATGGGCTTCTTGTTGCGTTTTAGTCTAATCAAGGTGGATAAACCTTTCCTTCTAAATATATCCTAGAATGTTAGAAAGAGAGATTCTGCCTTGATGGTGGCAGCCACTTATTCCAAAGTAGTCATTGATCCAAAAATGATGATAGTACTCATACTGAATTGACTTGTGTACAGGGTGAGAAATATGTGCAAGTTTTAGAGTGATAAATGCATGTTTAGAAGTTTCCAACAAAGAAAATGCTCAGATGCCTGGGTTTGGGATTCTGTATAGCATGTTCTACCTACACAGTATGTGTTTTCCTGATAGACCCTTCACTCCTCTGGCTTTGTATCTTTCTTTTTGTAGCAGGTTAAAGATCTAGAGCTATGCTTATGTATACATTAAAAAAAAAAAACCTGTCTCAGTGTGGACAAACATTAAGTTTTCAGAATTGATAAGATTTAGAATGAAAAAAAATCAAAAGTACATAGAGTCTACATTGAAGAAAATAAGACTGAAGAGGCAGAATTCCAAGAAGATCTTCTAGAGTTCCCAGAGTTCCTTCTAAGCTGTACAACTATTTCACCTGTCCACTTGTTTTACCTGTTGCTGAATAGGTGACAGTACTTGCTTATATATGCTGTATAGCTTGTCACAGAACGCCTAGAAAAATCTGTGTACTATTTATATTTCATACATTAAGATAATTGAAGGAGAATTTAGAAGTATTCTCATTATATAGTTTTCACTACACCTCAGTTTATGCTTGATTCCTTGTGAAAACTGAATGCACTTTCTAAATGGAAATGTCAGGTCATTAGAGGCATGGACTAGTTGCTAATTTCCCTAGAGAAGCTGTTCTGAACTTCACCACGGTGGGCAAGCTGTATAATAAACTAGTGTTTATGCTAATGGAGAAGGAAGTTTTGATAATACCTTCTCATCTCATCACTTCAGTAACTCATGTTGAAGTACCAAAAGAGTATGTGTGGTATGTCTGATCTGTTCAAAAGAGCAAACCGGTAAACGTGAAATAGAGGACAAAGGGGAAACCAATGAGAAAACAAGGGAATTGTCTCATGAATGTTTTCATGAATTGTTAGCAGGACTGACTGGAGAAGAATGATTAAATAAGCCATTTGCTTTTAAAGTCATCTGACCTCCCTTTTCAGCACCCTTGTGTGTGTGTGTGTGTGTGTGTGTGTGTGTGTGTGTGTGTATGTATATGTTTTCCTGAGTATTGACCATATACCTAGCCTCCTTGGAACATTGAAAACATTTTTGGTTTTCAGTTTTGCTTTTCCAACCAAAAATAGGTACACTGCAGTTGACCAAAAAAAAAAAAAGTATAATGTACATATAATACATGTATTATTTAAGATGTATAATGTATATATAATATATATTATAAAAAGTATATATATACTTTTCCTAAGAACAAAGTATTCTGGGAGATACAATTT
Source organism: Panthera uncia (assembly GCF_023721935.1). Taxonomy (NCBI): domain Eukaryota; kingdom Metazoa; phylum Chordata; class Mammalia; order Carnivora; family Felidae; genus Panthera; species Panthera uncia. The sequence continues at coordinate 63,196,477 of NW_026057584.1, read as the reverse complement.
GAATGTCAGTATGTTGGAATTTTAAAGACATTTTGATAGTTTATAAAATAGTGTGGCAGAATGTTTGATCACTCTGCCACTAAGCACCTACTTCTTTCCTAAATCTTCCACTGAAACTTTTTTTTTAACTCCTCAAGAGCCTTGCTTTCAACTGTGTATTCCCCAGGTTCTTAGGAAGGTTCTGATGCCCCTGTATTGGTGGCTGTTAATAGTTTGTATTAATCTCCCTAGGAGAATTGACTTTTTTTTTAAACTAAGTAGATAGTTTAAGATAAGATTCCTTATGCTTAAGGAATGGATCCTTAATAGTAGAGTTTTCCAACTTGGTCAGCGAACATATGGGAGATACTGTGTATTCTCTTGGTTACCATTCTTTTAAAACTAGTTGTGTGGGAGGTAGTGACTCATCAGATGGCTGATGTCTTTGGGAGGACCATCTGTTGGATGAGGTTTCAAGGTTTTGCCAAAAAAAAATCCATGCTGCCATAGCTATTTCCCCTACTCGGAGTTTCTCTTATGTTGCAAAAGACCATGACATAAATTATCACAATTAAAAGTGTTCTTCACTGGGTTTTGTCCTTTATTTTTTTTTAATCTTAGGGAGAATTTCAAAACAATTGATAGTTCTCATTGTTGGAAAACTAACCAAAGAATGTATATGGGACTTGCCTCTGGCCTAGAGTTTGTTTTAAAGTAACAGTGCCTTTTTAGTCTCTCAGAATATTATTGTAGCCACTTTTATATTTGCTTGGGAAATAAAAATGCTCCTCTTTGAGTTGGAACATAGGAAATATGGGGTGAGAATATGTGATTTCCCCAGCTCCACTCCCCAATCTAGAGAAACATCAGGATATCTTTAGTCCATTAGGATTAATAAACAGTGATCAAAGACTTGCTAGATTCCAGACACTGTACTGGTACTAGGTACATAGAGATAAAAAGAATACCGTCTCTGTTTCCAAGGAATGTACTTTATTTTTTTAAATTTTTTAATGTTTATCTTTATTTTTGAGACACAGAGAGACAGAGCATGAGTGGGGGAGGGGCAGAGAGAGAGGGAGGCACAGAATCGGAAGCAGGATCCAGGCTCTGAGCTTGTCAGCACAGAGCCCGACGCGGGGCTCGAACTCACGAACCGTGAGATCATGACCTGAGCTGAAGTCAGATGCTCAACCGACTGAGCCACCCAGGTGCCCCTCAAGGGATTTACTTTAAATCTGATAGGATAGATCAGCACATCTGGCTTGGCATGTGTTTGTGAAGGCAATTCATTTCTATTCCCTTCAAATTGTGGATGTTCTCCTTTTAGCATATTGTACGTTACATCCAAATGTTACACAGTCTGCTTACCTGACAAATTACAGATGTGGGTTACTCAGACCAAGCTATACAAAGGACCAATAGACTTTGACACTGTGTATTCCCCAGACCCTTGCTAGGTGTTTTAGCCCCTTTTGAAGAAGTCCCACAGAAGTTCTGAGGGGAGGCTGAGCATAGAGATCTGCTATGGACCAAGCTGCATAACAGAACACAGACCCTGTTTTTTGCTCTTATCTAGAGCTTACACCATAGTATGTCACAAGAGGCAGAACCAAGAAAAATGTTCTTCTTTTAGAAGAATTCTAAATTGGAATAAATTCCTTTAGAATTGAACAGCTCTAAGGAGTCATTTTCTGATGCCTCTTCATCTTGACATGAGGTGATTAGTAATTGAATATAAGCCCTCCCCTTGTCACCCCATCACCGTCAGCCCTGCAAACCAAAGATGTGGACATTAATGCTTTCTTATCTAGAAGGGGCCTAAATCTTGTTAGGCTATTCTGTACTAAGCCTTTATCATTTTGCATTGGACACTTTGGAACTTTGAACTGATCAATGTAGTACATGGTATGATACAGTGCCACACTTGGGAGTGGTCTGAGCCATTTGGCTGGACTGGAGTCTTGGCGCTAACCATTTACTTGGATGCCTGATATGATACAAGTTTCTTCTCTGTGCCTCAGTTTCATTTTCTATAACATTAGATTAACTAGCCTACCTTAAGAGTTTTATTGTAAGAATGAAGTGAGCAGCGCCTAGTCCGTAGTTTGCACTCAATATAAATGACAGTACAAACAAAATACACATAATTCTGTGTGACAAGTTATCTATTTTAGGGTCCCAGAGGGGATCCCATGGAGACAGATTTGAGCTGTCCCACATAGTAGAACTTTGAGGCCTCTATTGCCTTCATCTTAGTGTGGTGGAACATAGTCATCACATCTTCTAAGGAATGACCTGGCATTGTTTCCTCTTGCTCCCTTATTCACATCAGAGGGTAAGTCATCCCCTCTGGCCTCTGTTCCGTGCTAGGCTCCTGATCCCGCACGGAAGAGGGAATTCTTGGCTGAGGCATAGGAGTCTGCACTTCTGGCAAGGACCACAGTCCTTGCTGAGGGCTTAGGTGAGAGCATATTCGAGGATGATGGTGCAAATAGCTGCCCAGATTGAGTGTTTACCTCTTTGTCTGGCACAGTGCTAAAGTTTTTGTACGTGTTCATTTATTTCTCACAAAATCCTATGGGCAGATAAGGAAACTGAGGCACAGAAAAGTTGAGTTATTTGATCACATTCTTATATAAAGTCTGTGTTGGGGTCATCATTTGAATGCAGCCATCTAGTCTCAGAGCCATGCTATCAACCAGGGGGTCCCAGGCCTTTAGGTTGAACTGGCCCCCTTCAGAAATGTTTTTGTGAATTACATGTGGTATGTTGTTACCACCTTCTGATGGGGAACATTATGAGAAGAATCTTGTAAAACCTGTCATTGTGAAGATTATGAGAATAGTATCAGGATATTCTGTGTCATACAGTATCTTCTTTGTGAAGGCTCCTGCAAAAAATTTCTGTTGTTTCTTAATAATGAGAATAGGTAAACTTCCTTAGCAAATTAGTCTGCTTTTATCTCCTGGACACTATAATCTTCCCCTTTCAAGCTGATCACTAGAAAGCTAATAATTGTATTTATAGCCTACCCTTGGTTTGTGATTTGGTGTTGTCAGCCTTGACTTTAACTTATTACTACTTTTCTTTTTCTTTTTCTTTTTATTTAATTCCACATTTAAAAAGTCAGTTTAATGTAATGTATGATAAGGTGTTTATTTCAACCTTTTTTACAATGGAAAAACATTGGAAGCAACTCTGATGTTCAACATTAGGTGATGGATTAAATGAATTTTGGTATCGGCATATGAATGAATAGTAGGCAGCCAATAAAATTAGAAGATTGACATGGAAAGATGTATATTACAAACTGAACAAGGTAATAAAACAACATCCATAGTATGAAAAAAAGTCACTTTAAAATTCAAATTGTACATGCACATGGAAAAGAGTTCAAAGAACTTAAAAATAAAAAATCTCCCTCTGTCCCATATCTATTTCTATCCCTAGTTTTCAAAGTACTTCTTGAGCATGTGGAAAACAGCATATATGTGCATTATTTTAAATAGTGGAACATGCGAATATACATTGTTCATCACATTATTTTAAAATTCTATTTTGGGGCACCTGGGTAGCTCAGCCAGTTAAGTGTTTGACTCTTGACTTTGGTTCAGGTCGTGTCAGGCTCCACGCTGACAACGTGCCTGGGATTCTCTCCCCCTGCCCCCACTCATGCTCACTTGTGCTCTCTCTCTCAAAATAAATAAACTTAAAAAAATTAAAAATAAAATTTTTATTTTAATTAGATAAATTATCACAAGATGTGTGAATAAAAGTTAATACCCCCAACCAACATTTTCCATCTCCCTAAGGTATACAATGTTAACATTCCTCGTGGTACCTTCTCTTAATTATAACACTATCTTACCATGTTGTCTGTTTTTATTTTTATTTTTTTAATCACTCAGTTGTGCTCTGAACTCTTTGCAAACTTGGATTTTGTGGCTTGGTCATTACAGCATCCCTGGTGCTTGTCACAATGACTAGCACAGAATAAGCATTCAACATACAATGAAGGCAGTCAACCAAATGAGAGAACATATAGATGAAGAAATGAATGCCATTTCCTTTGTATAGAACATTCTGTAAAAGAGCCAAAGTTGAGCCTGGGGGTTGTATTATGACACAAAGTCAAGAAAACAGATTATTTCCTATGTAATAGGAAAGAAAATTCAGATGGAATAAGAACATGGAAATGGCTTGTTTGGAGTGAACATAAGCTTTCTCTCTTACCAGCATAACAGCAAGGGCATATGAGTCCTTTAAGGGACTACGGAATAGAAAATGAAAATTCCTGTACATGTGTTTACATGGATGGCTAGGAGATTCGTTCAGCAAAATATTCAACACACATCTACTGAGCAGCCTGTACGTATGAGGCACGGGGTTGAGTTCTGAGGACACTACAGTCAAGTTAGAGTTGCTGCCCTTAAGGCATCTGCAGATAAAAGAATCTAGAACTTAGGTCTACCCACCCCCACCCCAAATGAAAGAGATTTGAGAAAACTCTCTTTATCTTACCATAGCACTTCCTCATCATCTAATGATGTTTCCCTTTTCTCCCCAATTTCTAAAAGTCTCTCCTTTTTTCAGGTTCCTAATGTTTTCTCCTGTAACTAGTGATGCCTTGTCATAGTGAAACTTTTCCTTTTTCTTTTTTCTCTTTTTTTCTTCTGCATGGTGGGATTGGTACACAATCTAAAAATGTTTATCTAAATATTTTTAGACAATGTTTCAACCTCCATAAGGAATGTAAGACAAACATGGTAAGAAAAACTTTGTTCATAACATATTTTGACCACTGTCTGTGACTTTTCAAATATGTTCATAGGAATTGAAAATCTCTGACTAGCACATCTGTGTGAGAAAAGTAATAGTAATGCTGTTGTCTTTGGGTATCCACTTTCTCTAGAGATTCCACATAGTCTGTCACTATCACATTTTTTTTTTAGCGTTTATTCATTTTTGAGAGACAGAGACAGAGTGCGGGTGGGGAGAGAGGCAGAGAGAGAGAGAGAGGGCAGAGAGAGTCTGAAGCAGGTTCCAGGCTCTGGGCTGTCAACACAGAGCCCCACGCGGGACCCTGAGATCATGACCCAAGCCAAAGTTGGATGCTTAACTGACTGTGCCACCCAGGCACTCCATGTTGTCTTCTTTTCCTTGTTTTATGTTTGCTTCAGTTCAGTTCTAAATCCTCTTGAAAGAAAAGTTTATCTGTGCCTCGTTACTTTTAACAGGTAAGTTTGTTGCATTATGGAATAAAAATATCGGACCTAGAGCAATTTCAAAATTGACCACCTCTCTCCTAGAGTAAATGCTTTGGATCCCTTGAAATCTGATGTTTAAACATAGAGGCAGGATAGTTAGGAATGTCTCCTGATTTTAACAGAACAAAGAAGGGTACATTTTGAGTCCAGACAGTAAATGCGGGGGGGATTCCCATCTGGAGTAGAAGTGGGGGTCAAGGGTTTTGTGCGGTCAGGGCTATCTGGGTTGCTTCTTAGCATCGGCAGTCTTGGGGTATCTGTGCCATGGGAAGAGGCAGAAAGGAAAATAAAGGAAAAGGAAGAACCAAATGAAATTCAAGTACTGTTGTATCATAACAATGGATATGCTAGAAAAATGCTTATTTAAATTTTCTATTATTGATGTCCTTAATTATATTTTTAAATGAAATGAAGATTAAGAAATCATTTCAATTAAGCATGTAAGATACCTGCTAGACTATCAGCTGGAGAATTATGATGTCTATTAATTATAAGTAATTGCCCAAGTACCAAATGTACCATTGGTAGACAGGCTCTAATTTACAAGTTATAGGCAAGGAGTGGAAAAGCAGCACAGTGGTCCACATTTTTCAGCTCTGACTGACAAAACCTTTCTCCCAATTTAAGGTTTTGGGAAGACACTTTACATTTCGTATCTTCTGCTTGTATTCCCTTCAGTTATTCATTAGTAGTTCAGAGGGCTGTTGTTTCCTCAGAGCAGATTTAATCCTGACATTTTCACTCCTCAGATTTAGAATTAGATTTTGTCTTTCTTGCATGCGCTCAGGGCAGGCAATGTAAAGTTATCAGGGGTATTTAGCTAGGAATCCGCCAGCACCCTTTGAAGACCAGAATCCCCGAGGAGAGCCAAAATACACAGTGTAACAAGATACAGAGGCATTAATACTGCAAGCTCCCCACAGGGATGCAGTACCAATGTCTGCATGGAAAGCTACGCGCAGCTGTACTTGATGGAAAATGTTACATTGGCAGGGCACTTGGGCTCCTTTTTTCTGACAACCTTTTTGTATTGTATTGCTTAAGATCAAAGGATAGTCTTCAGATTATTTTTATCACAAGATTTATGCAAGTGGATTGGTTTACAGATATATTGCTGTTTCTTTTAAATAAGAGCATTTTGCTCTATAATAAAATAGCTGGCTTAAGCATCAGGACAGACTATTACAATGAGTGAGGGCTCATTAATAATTATTTTCACTGAGACCTTTTGAGTCCTGGTGTACCATTCAATGCTATCTTTATTTTCTAAATTATCTACAATTTTTTTGTATTTCTATAAACTTGGCTTTTAATTTTTGCTAATTAGAATATGCTTTTTCGTACCAACTTAAAAAAATTATTTTGGAGCCAATGCATTTCACCTACTTCTTTATATTTTACATTACATGACTTCTGGATTTCACACCGTCATTTCTTTTGGCTAGTACAATTGTGCCATTAAATAATAGTAAATAAAACAGTGGGAGGAGGGGGTGTTGTAATTGGAGGAACAGAGCAGGTGAAAGACTAGTTACAAAGCAGCCTCTGAAGGAGCAGCTGAACTAGAGAAAACCCTGAAAAGAGAGCTTGACTCAGACAGCTGGGTCTCCAGCCCAGGCTCCCATGAACAGGGAACATAGTATAAAATCTTTGGAGCATCCTGCCAAACATGTTGACACATAGTATATACTTGATAACTTCTGAAATGAAGATTGAAATATGCCACGTGTATGACTGCCAGGCATAGCCAAGAGTATCAAAATAAAGTTGAGGACTTAAAAGAAAACAATCTCAGTGATAAATGAAAGCCTGAAACTGGATGAGAATGATGCATATTGCTAGGACTTTAGTCTCTCGGTAAAGATAGGACCTGCTTCTGTTCAGATCTTTAGGAAGTTGGTATTATTTCACATTTACTTAGCACTGTGTGGTTTTCTTTGGAAACTTGATGCTTTGGGGGCTACTGCTCTGTATTAATGCTTCATTTTCCACCATTCAGTTAAATACTTGCAGAGTATTTTTCCCCCAAAGTGACATGTGATAGTACTTTTTAAAATATGTTATTGGTTTGGTTGGTGATTCATGGCTTTTGGACTTTCAAAATTCTATATATGGGTTATAGTTTTAAAATAATGCAAAAGATTGTAGGGAAATACAAAAGAAGTCTAGTAGTTCAGATCTGGTAATAGAATGCAGAATTTTTAAAACAATTACAATTTTAAATTCAGCTTATTTTCAATATACAGATTTTAGAACCTATGTACAATTAATTTGTGTTGACTTCTTTACTCTCATACATATACATAGTTCATATTGTACTTCGCCTTTTCACTTATTACATGACAAGTGTTTCACCATGTCTTTAAATAATACCTGAAAATGTTTTTTAAGATTTGGATAATAAATCAGTATATATATTCACTATAAGCTACTTACATGTCCTCGTAATGTTACAGATAATACAACCTTAAAAAAAAAAAAAAGTCTCTAAATCTTTCTCCAGTCCTAAGATTTATTGAAATCTTTTTGTCTTTGATAGAGTTTAGGTCAGTTTATTTAAGAACACACACACAAAGAAGGGTGCTCTTCAGGAACAAGTTACTACCCCCAAATTCCCTTCTCTCCTAGCAACCACACACATCTGCAGAGAGAAAGGATATCCTTCTCCCCTGGCATGGGAGATGTGGTATTGCCTTCAGCCAGCTGGAGAAGTGGTAAGCCTTTGTGGTTCAAACCTCTGAAAAGCAGCTGCTACCTCTCAGAGCCCAATCCCTCTGCTTTTTTGCTGGACACAATGCTGTCAGTGAAACACCACCTGCCTGTGTTGCAGCCAAGAGCCAGGACGGCAGTTTGGTTAATAACATACATGAGAATTGCTGTTCAAAGAGTCTGTCGGGGAATCTCGGCAAAGGAAAACATGAGGCCTTCCCTGTCCCTGCCTGCTGCTTGCCGTGTGGATGGGATGGCTCTGGCAGCTTTCTTGGACCTCAGGTACTAGGTCCACACCCTGTGAATGGCAGAGCAGTGAGCTAGCTAGGAGGAATCCAGGTCCCTGAACTGGGAAAACATGATACCAGTCCTGAGTTGCTTATTTTTACACATCTTATGTAACAAATAAAGGCCTCTACCTTTTAAGTCCCTGTTGCTTTGAATTTTTCTCTCCTAGGCAACTAAGCCTAACTTATAATTGCCATCATCTTTTCTAAGATCTATGTGATTATATAAGAGATTTCGTGGCAGAGGTGAGCAGAATAGTTCATGAAAAGTTGGTTTTAACTAGTAAACAACCACAGATTCTACATGTGCTTCTATCTCCTGAAGGGTATGAATCTCTTACTTAGAATATGATAATTGCTTTTACTCTGGCAATTAAAAAAAAATCAGGGCTGAAAATATGGTCGGTATGATAAAAGTTATTGAAAATTTTACTGCCATTTACCTAAGTTCTTGCTTAACAATAATTGTAGTAAGAGGTCGCTTTTACTGACTGAGCATTTTCTGTGTGCTTGGCACTATTAAGCACTTTACCTGGGAGAGCTCATGGAACCCACAACACCCACAGATGGCGGGTCCTATTACACATCCCCTTTAGCAAATGAGGAGATTACTCTCCAGCCCCCACCCTAGTAACCCTGACCTCCCTTATCTACTCTCCTTTTTCTTTTTTTCTGTAACAGTCATCAACTCTCACATGTTGTAAAATTCACTTTCTCTGTTGGTTTATTTTTTATTGTCTGTCTCTGCACAATAGAATATAAGCTCACTGAGGCCAGGTATCTTTGTGTGTTTTCTGCCATCTGCCACATACCCACAACAACGGGGACCAACATGCAGTAGGCACCCAACAGACTCTCACAGAAATGAAATAGAGAGATTGTGTCCCTTGCTCAAGAAGTTATACTCTGAATTATTATGCTATATTGTCTTCCACGCTACTTGATTTTTCCGTCATTTGACAAAATGCTGTTCTGAGTTAGCTATTAAATGACTTGGAGGTTCTAAGGTAATATCCTTAAAAAATGAACGCATTGTGTTTTTCGAGCAATTTTAGGTTTGGAGAAAAGTTGAACATAAAGCACAGAGCTCCCATATACCCCTTCACTTCCTCCCAGCTTCCCTGTTAACATTACCCACCAGTGTGGGTGGATTAACATTACCCACCATAGTTACAGTAGGGTTCACTCTTTGTGTCTACATTCTGTGGATTTGGATAAATGTTGAAAGACCTGTATCAACCATTATAGAACCCTACAGAGTAGTTTCCCTTGCCCCCATACCTTATGTTCTCTGCTTATTCCTCCCTCCCTCCTTCTTCCAACTCCTGACAACCACTGATCTTTTTATCATCTCCATAGTTTTGCCTTTTCCACAATGTTACAGAGTTGGTAATTACAGTATTTAGCCTTCTCAAATTGGCTTCTTTCATTTAAGCAGTATGCATATAAGGGTCCTCCCCTATCTTTTCGTGGCCTGGTAGCTCATTTCTTTTTATCACTGAATACTATTCCATTGTGTGAATGAACCACAGTTTGTTTATCCATTCACCTATTGATATCTTGGTTGCTTCCACATTCTAGCAATTTATGAGTAAAACTGCTTTTAAACATTATGTGAACATAAGTTTTGATCATCTGAGTAAATTCAAAGGAAGGTCATTGCTTAGTCCTATAATACAGTAAAACCTTGGTTTGCGAGCATAATTCATTCCAGAAACATGCTTGGAACCCAAAGCACTTGTATATCAAAGCAAATTTCAAGAACCATTGGCTCAGTTGTGATCATGTGACATTGGCATCACGTACTCCTTGTATTACAAGACATCGCTTGTTTATTAAGTTAAAGTTTATTAGGAATGTTTGCTCATCTTGTGGAACACTTGCGGAACAAGTTACTCACAATCTAAGGTTTTACTGTGTTTATTTTGTGCTTTTATAGCGGGACTGCGTGGAAAACCGGCACTGAGAAGCCATTGAAATTTGAGTGAGGAATGAGTGATACTGAGTTTTCCTTTCTCAGACTCTTCTTCTCTTGAAGAGTGCCCTAAAACCATATTCTAATGCTGTGTGTAAAAGACCTGAAAGATGAGCATAAAACATGAATATACTATTTCTCAAGTCAGTTCTCACGTTCTCAGTACTTTGTAATACGAACAGCTTGTATCTTGTGTTTATATTGTGCCATATTACACTAATTAAAAAGTAACTTATACACATTCCGTATCCTTTGTTAATTCTCAACCAAAATACGAATATGTGTCACAGAGGATGGCAGATATTTTCACATATGACCTGCATAAGGCTCTTCTGTTTTCTGCACTATTGCATGATATTATTTTGTTTCTTCTTTTTATTACAAATTGGAGAACCTAAGTGATGTATCTCTGGATTGGGACTTGCTGTGTTTAACAAATGATATAGTTCATGCTACTATAGTGGCATTCAGAAAACCTTGAAGCAGGGAAACCCCAGACCTTATCTAGCAATGCACTTTGTCAAGTTCTGAAGCACAGTTGAGGATGAAGAAGTAACACAACACATCCCACTTCTGCTGATGGGCTGTTTTGTAAGGAATGTGGCTGCTCTAGTTGCACAGAAAGGTTTGCTGTCACGCTTTTCTTTATCCAGCCTGGCCCTTGAACACCCCAGTCCTTTCTTCCTTGTCATGTTCCTGCCTTCCTTTACCAAATGTGAACTATTGAGTCCACACTCTTCATGTATTTTGCTTCATGAAATAAAAGTTATCAGAGACTTGAGTGTATTTGTTACTTCTTTGTATAAAACTCTTCTTTTTCTGCTAGCTGTTTGGCAATTTTTTTTTCTATCCTTTGTCTGATCTCGTCTCTCCAGATAAACACCACCACTGTATTGTTCACCCAGCCCTGACAACTCAGGGTCACTATCGATTCCTTTCTGTATTCCAGGTAAGGAAAACAAAGTAAGCAAAAACACAGAGGCTTGGCGTGGGAGCCTCTGTTAATTAAATAGGTATTGGAGTACTTATCTGTTTTAATGTGCTATATCCAAAATAATAGGTGAGGCCCTCAAATAGTTCTATCGAGTGTGGGAAGTAGACAAGTAAACAGATATTTGCAGCAAAGTAGATACGTGTTATGAAAGAAATATGCATGGGCTTCTATGAAGCTTGTTTGGGGGAACCGTGAGCAGGCATATGTGACTGTGGAGCGTAAGGTTTGTGTTTGGTGGGGCCTTAGGGGTGAAGAGACAGAGATGTTAAAGGACAAATCTGAAGAGGTAAGTTGAAGCCATGTTGTAAATTGCCTTGAGATCATGGTAAAGAGCCTCGGCTTTACGGGGCAATTGGCGTGGAATCCTCAAGTGTTTTTAAAAGGAAGCAGAGTGGCCAAAATGAAGAAATCAGGAGACTATAGATGCTGGAGAGGATGTGGAGAAACAGGAACCCTCTTGCACTGTTGGTGGGAATGCAAATTGGTGCAGCCGCTCTGGAAAGCGGTGTGGAGGTTCCTCAGAAAATTAAAAATAGACCTACCCTATGACCCAGCAATAGCACTGCTAGGAATTTATCCAAGGGATACAGGAGTACTGATGCATAGGGGCACCTGTACCCCAATGTTTATAGCGGCACTCTCAACAATAGCCAAATTATGGAAAGAGCCTAAATGTCCATCAACTGATGAATGGATAAAGAAATTGTGGTTTATATACACAATGGAATACTACGTGGCAATGAGAAAAAATGAAATATGGCCTTTTGTAGCAACGTGGATGGAACTGGAGAGTGTGATGCTAAGTGAAATAAGCCATACAGAGAAAGACAGATACCATATGGTTTCACTCTTATGTGGATCCTGAGAAACGTAACAGAAACCCATGGGGGAGGGGAAGGAAAAAAAAAAGAGGTTAGAGTGGGAGAGAGCCAAAGCATAAGAGACTCTTAAAAACTGAGAACAGACTGAGGGTTGATGGGGGGTGGGAGGGAGGGGAGGGTGGGTGATGGGTATTGAGGAGGGCACCTGTTGGGATGAGCACTGGGTGTTGTATGGAAACCAATTTGACAATAAACTTCATATATTGAAAAAATAAATAAATAAATAAAAAGTAAAAGGAAGCAGAGCAAGTCAACCTGTATTCCTAGACCGTTTTCTAACTTTCTCCTGGACTTCTCAGTTCTGTCCCCTTTATTCCTCCCCTGGCGTTCGTTCCCTGTCTTATTTAGGGACTTCACTATCTGCAGCAGCCAACCAAGCAGGGACCTGGGGATCGGCTTCACTTCCTCTTCCCCCCAGACCCCATGGTCGACCAGACAGCATTTGCCAGTGACTCTCTAAAGCACAGCGTTCTCCTTCATCTCCTGCTTTCCATTTTCAGCTCTAATCTCTTATCAGATTTAGCACTTTTAAACTGCAGTAATTATTCTTCAGTATACAGAGATTAGGTAAATTATTTTACTTTCTTGCTTCAGCTAATGAAGGTGAATACTGTTAAATCTTTTTGTAAGCTTAGAGTCGTACATATGTGACATGCTTTTTAAGGATACTGAAAGAATCAATATCAGTATATTAGGAATTCATAGGATAGGTACGCAATATCATTGAAGTCTCTCCTTGACTTTATATGTCCCTTGGTATTCCTCTCTATTTATGATTTTAGTTAGGATTAGGTTTGGAGCATATGGCAAAAAAATAATAGTGGCTTAAATAAGAAAAAGGATTTATTTCTTGTGTAAAATAAGTCTGGAGGGGGATGGAGTCAGATATGATGGCTCCATGCGTCATTAAGGGTACGGGGATATTATGTCTTTCTGCTCCACTCCACTAGTACACAGCTTCCGCTTTGAAGATAATTTCCTGGTGCAAAATGGCTGGTAGAACTCTGGCTGTCATGTCAATGAAACAATACCCCCCAAAGAAAGAAAAGTGAACAGGTAAAACATGCCAGCTGAGTCTTCTCTCATTAAGCAGCCTTTATAGACATCGCACACACCGTTTTCACTCCATAGGCCAGAACGGAGACACCAAGCCCCATGTTGCTGCAAGAAGGCTGGAAAATGTCTTCTTTGTATTTTCAGGAGACCATGCACTCACCTTAAATTTGCGGTTCCTAGGAAGAAAAGGGAGAATGATGTTGGTCTAGCAACTGGTGGAGGAGGACAGTGACTCTGCCTATGATAGGTTAAACTCTCCTTACACTAGGCAAAATAAACCCATTATTACTGGTCTCATGGGGTGTCTCTTTCAAGACTCAGATACTTACCCCGTGTGGCTGCCATTCCAGAAAGTATCTTTATTAAAATAAATGGGAAGATCGCTTTACAATTTCACTTTGTACTTGCTGCTTGTCCCGTGAAGTGTCAGATACTTAGAATCCAAGCACTGTTCTTCATAGAAGGGTAGGAACACAAGGAGCAGTTAAATTAGGTGGTGACCAACTGCTTTTCCATAGAATATCATGCTTATCACATTGTAGGTATTGTAGGTTTCAGCAGCTTACTTCAGCACCTTGGTTCTCAACCTTGCAGCCGATCACAGTTACCTGGGGAGCTTGTAAACCATACATATAACTGAGCACTAACCCCTGGAAGGTTCTGTTTTAATAAGTCTGGAGGTGCTCCCAGGAGTCTGCAAGTTAAAAAATGAAAGTGATTGCAATCATTGCCCTCATGAATTGACAAGCACTTGATTAATAAAGGTTATTCTCCTTACATATTTCCCAGTGTTCCTGGGTAATTCTGAGACATAAACTTGGAAAGTGTCCTGAGAGGTTTGTATCAACCTGGTGATTGTATGAGAAGAAGGTATAGTATAGAACAGCAGAGTTTTTTAAAGACTACAATGATTAGATATACTAGTTGAGCATACTGAAGGATTAAGTATTCATTTTATGGTGTCTTTGATGTAAAAACACGGCTTTAGAATCTTGATTATATGTATGATGTCTTTAGTGAATTCATTATTATTACCCACTTTGTTGTTGTCTTCTGTTATCACAATATGTTGCGACTGGGGTAATCTAAGGAATAAAATCAATGACTTTCATTCCTACGATGTTTTTACTTTTAAAATTCTTTCTTCTATATTGCTTCAGTTTCATAAAACCTGGTACAATGATCATTATGGCCATTTTATAGAGCAGAGAATTGAAACAGAAAATCTCTGTTTTTCAGCCAACAGCATGTCCATTTAAATGAGGAATCAGGTTCGTACAAAACACACACACACACACACACACACACACACACACACACAAATCCAGCAAATTTTTCAGCAGTATTTTTATCCCCTTTGATTTTCCAGCTTGCCAGAGAACTCCAGCTTTGTGAAGGTCCGCATCCCAATGTCAGGAATTCCCTGTAGCGCCCCCTCATTACCTCTCATCTCCTTTTTCTCTCCAGGAAAGTCATACATGGAATTAGCAAGGGGTACTCACAGATAGCACACAAACTGAGAGATTTAGAAAGGAGCAGTGAAGTTGCTGCCACTTAAATGTCCCTCTCCTCCCCTTTTTCATGCCTTTCCCCCACTCTGTGACTAGCTTACTTTATTTACATATAAATAAAGATAGGAACCAGAAGCTAATGTAAGTAAGACATAAAAGTGAAAGTTACAAAAATGACAGAGTCATCTCCTTCAGGGTTTTATCCACAAGTCTCCACTCGAGTGACCCCTGCCCTGTCATCTCCCTGTCACACCCTCTGATATTTTATATCCCTTTTCCCACTGGATTTTCTCTCCATAGCCTTATTCATATATAACATACCATGCACGTTTGCTTATTTATCCTGTATATTGGTAGTCAGTCTCCTCCACCAGAAAGTAAATTCTGTGAGGGTAGTGATTTTCTATTTGTTTTGTTCATTCCTAAATCCCTAGTGCCTAGAACATGGCCCAGCACAGAGCATTTGCTGGATAAATGAATTTTATTGCATGATTAATGATAATATGTTAGAAATGTAATTGTTCCAGCATTCAGTTTATTTTTATACCATTGTTAAAGTAGTGTCATTTCAATAAACATAAACTAAGGAACTCTGTAATACAGCTGACCTTCTAGTTCCATCTTGGTACTTTTTTTTTTAATTTTTAAATTTCCATCTTGTTATTATTGGAGCTTGTTACAGATGCCAATTTTCTGTATATTTAGGCAGTTTTTGATTACTTCCTGTTTGAACTAATTCTCCTCTCCATGGGTGTCTTTTTAGTTGTTCCAGGGACAGAATCAGTCAGTCCCATTATGAAACAGTGTACAGTTAAATTTTCTATCTTAGATTAAATATTACTGGAATAAAAACTACATATAATACAATTCTGTTATAATACTATTAGGTAAAAGATGTATGTTATTTCTATTTGAAACCAATGGTATAGGAAAACAGGACACAATTCTTTCAGGATGTTGTTCTAGAAGTAGAAGGTAAATTGATGGATTCTCACTCAGTTTATATTACAAAACACGTATTTATAGACTTGGTCACCGGCAATATTTAAGCACTCCAAACTGAGATATTCCTATGGAGTTGAAAACATCTTTATAGTGGCAAAACCTCTTCAATTAGAGTATCTTAGAAACTCTAATTGAAGACCTAAAATACCATTGTCATTTAATTCAGTGATGCATCCATTAAAAGATAATTACATCTTTCCTTGATATGAGAAAATACTTGATGTGTGATAATACTTACCAACGATATAGAATAGGGTGTCTTCTCAGTTCCGTTAGGAAGTTGTTTATATTAGAAGAAGTAAAACGTCATTGTCTGTGGCTGTTTCCCATTTAAAGATTACCTCATGCATGTTTTCTGAGTTGTGGCCTCTGGAACTATAGACTGAAGTCATGAAGTCATTTGTATACCTTAGCCTGGAGGCTGATAGGTCCAGGTTGGTTCAACCTCATGGCCTTTTTTAGCATTGCCATTTCCAAGTGTAATAAATAACCTTGTTTTCCACTTGTTTGCACAGTCATGTTCTGTGATCGATAGTATATGAGCCTGAAGAATTGGGTATTTGGCAAGTAGTAAGTACAACCCCATGAGAGCATTTACCAAACTACAAGAAAATAAACATTGATGGGTTAATATTGCAGACATCAGTGAACTCAGAAATTCATTCGGTGTTGAGGTAAACAAAACAAAGAAGCATTTGAAAAATACAACAGAAGATGAAAAGGAATCTGGTTCTATTTGCATAGAAAGGTTGGCCAGTGATACAGTGTGGCTGCTTGGCTGTTTTGTTTTGCCTCCAGCTAAATACAAAATTTAAGATTAATTGTCTTTCTTTTTTTTAAAAAAAAAATTTTTTTTAACGTTTATTTATTTTTGAGACAGAGAGAGACAGAGCATGAACGGGGGAGGGTCAGAGAGAGAGGGAGACACAGAATCCGAAACAGGCTCCAGGCTCTGAGCGGTCAGCACAGAGCCCGACGCGGGCTCAAACCCACGGACCGCGAGATCGTGACCTGAGCCGAAGTCAGCTCCTTAACCGACTGAGCCACCCAGGCGTCCCAAGATTAATTTTCAGTATCCTGCCAGTTTCATTAATCACCCAGCCTTTCTATCTAATTGATTTTAAGAACCTTCTTTATTCATGAAGAAAATTAGCTTTCCCCCCCTTGTTTTAATAACTGGAAGTTTACTCCTCTTAATTCTCCTCATCGATTTTGTCTGTCTCCCTCATCCCTCTCTCCTCTAGCAATCACCAGTTTGTTCTCTGTATTTATCTTTCTGTTTTGAGTTTGTTCATTTGTTTTGTTTTGTTTTTTTTAGATTCCACATATAAGTGAAATCATATGGAATTTTCTTTCTCTCTCTGACTTATTTCACTTAGCATAACACCCTCAAGGTCCATCTATGTTGTCACAAGTGGCAAGATCTCATTCTTTTTCATATGGCTGAGTAATATTCCATTACACACACACACACACACACACACACACACACACCCCACATCTCCTTTATCCATTTATCTATTGATGAATACTTAGATTGCTCCCATATCTTGGCTATTGCAAATAATGCTGCAGTAAACATAGAGGTGTGTATATCTTTCAGAGTACTGTTTTTTTTCTTCTTTGGGTAAATGCCCCATAGTGCAATTACTGGATTGTATGGTATTTCTATTTTTAATTTTTTGAGGAACCTCCAACTGTTTTCCACAGTGGTTGTACCAATTTACATTCCCACCAACAGTGCACAAGGGTTCCCTTATTTGCATATCCTTGCAAACACTTATTATTTTTTGTCTTTTTGATACTAGCCATTCTGATTGATATGAGATGATATCTCATTGTGGTTTTGATTTGCATTTCCCTGATGATTAGTGATGCTGAGCATCTTTTCATGTGTCTATTGGCCATCTGTATGCCTTGTTTATGAAAAATGTCTAGTCAAGTCCTCTGCCCATTTTTTAACTGGATTGTTTTTTGTTGTTTTTTTTTTTTGGTGTTGACTTATATAAGTTCTTTATGTATTTTGGATATTAACCCCTTAGTGTATATATCACTTATGAATATCTTCTCCCATTCAATAGGTTGCCTTTTTTGGGGTCAGTTTTTTTTTTTTTTTTGATGATTTCTTTTGCTATGCAAAAGCTTTTTAATTTGGTGTAGGCCCCATAGTTTCAGCTTTTGTTTTCCTTGCCTGAGGAGGTATGTCCATAAATACATTGCTAAAGCCAGCTTCCAAAAGATTAGTGACTGTGCTTTCTTTTAGGAGTTGTATGCTTTCCAGTCTCACATTTAGGTCTTTAATACATTTTATTTGTTGTGTATAATGTAAGAAAGTGATCCATTTTCATTCTTTTACATGTAGCTGTCCAATTTTCCTAGCAACATTTATTGAAGAGACTTTTCTTTTCCCATTTTATATTCTTGCCTTCTTTGTTGTAGATTAACTGACTACATAAATATGGGTTTATTTCTAGGCTCCTCATTCTGTTCCAGTGATCTGTGTGTCTGCTTTTGTACCAGTACCATACTATTTTGATTATAGTAGCTTTGTGATATATCTTGAAATCTGGGATTGTGATACCTCCAGCTTTGCTCTTTTTTTTTTAAGTTTATTTATTTATTTTGGGGGGTGGGGGGGTGGGGAGAGAGGATCCCAAGCAGGCTCCACACTATCAGCACAGAGCCTGACGCAGGGCTCAAACTCACATCTGTGGGATTATGACCTGAGCCATAATCAAGAGTCGGATGCTCAACTGACTGAGCCACCCAGGCGCCCCTGTTCTTCTTCCAAAAGGAAAGCTTTGTCTTATATTCAGCAAACCACTGCTGTATTGCTGGTTCAGGCCTTTGATGTTACTCAGTTGCATTGATAGATCCTACTTACATTTTGCAGCCTCTCTGTCCCCCCAGAAATGATTACATGGTTTTGGAAGATCAGAAACTGGAAGGACAGGAAAAGAGGCTTGATTAAAATCAGAAGCTGATGATCAGGACTTAACTGCATAAAGATCAATTCCTCTTTGTAATTAACTCAGCAACTCAAAAGATAATGTCTCTAGCCTAATTAGAAGATAAATAATATATAAGGATGTATATCACTCATTTAAAGGGTGTAGTTTGATCACTTGTCCTATTAGTATTGAGTAATAAACTGAATTGTGAGTTCCCTTCTGAATTTTAATATGTGGAAGTAGCAGTAAGGAAAGAGAGTCATTGTTTCTCTGAATTAAAATATGATCATCAAATTTTCATCATTGTTTAATTTAGAAAATTTAAATATTTAATATAAAATATAATATAAAACTTCGGCCTCACAGATATAAAACACACTGGAAAGCAATTACTTCATGACTTTCACTTGGATATCATAAAATTGGGCAAAATGAGCTTTTTATTATACCGATTACTAATAATGCTCTGATTGAGTTTAATGAGAGTGATTTAATTTTGCCAGTGATTCCAAAAATCTGAATTGCAGTGGATAACTGGAGTCCTTTTAAAAAGAAGAAGAAGGTTGGGGCGCCTGGGTGGCTCAGTCGGTTAAGTGTCTGACTTCAGCTCAGGTCACGATCTCGCGTCCGTGAGTTCGAGCCCCGCGTCGGGCTCTGGGTGATGGCTCAGAGCCTGGAGCCTGCTTCCAATTCTGTGTCTCCCTCTCTCTCTCTGGCCCTCCCCCGTTCATGCTCTGTCTCTCTCTGTCTCAAAAATAAATAAACATTAAAAAAAATTTTTTTTTAATTAAAAAAAAAAAGAAGAAGAAGAAGGGATGTTGGGTTTCCGTTTGTGGGGTATTGGAGTCTGCAACATGATCAGAGCATGGCAAACCAGGATTTGTCTTGGGAGAAATAAAAGGTGACAAAGAGTGGTGACATTCAGGGCTTGAAGGGCTCGTAGAAATTATACAGTCCAATTCCTAATTTCACAGAGGAGCAACCAGATGGATGACTTACCCACTGTCACCTAGCTGGTTAATGGAAGACTAAGGCCTGACAGTGGGGCTCTTGTGTCCTTTCTGATTGTCTCTTCCCTGTAATGTGGTTTTTTTCTGGGATTGGGAAATTAAGGAACTTTTATTTCCCTACTTCCAGATTGCTTTGCCTTTCATAAAAGTAGTGTTCTCTATCAACGTAATTGAACATGGCAGATTTTCAGCTGCTTTGCAGGTGTCTAATTTTTCCGTTTTTCTGCAGCGTTCTCAAATAATGATAGCATGATGCAGTTTTTTATTCTAACATGTTCATTCATGTAAAATATGTGTCTTTCATGGCCATATATGGCCATACCTAAATGGAAAGGTACTGGCAGTTTAGGAGTTTAGGAAACCTAGAACTGATTTACTTAATATGTTTGGATTCATGAGTCATATAATGAGGCCGGCTACTGGTGGGTTTTTGGATATAATGCATAGGCATGGCAGCAAGATAACATTAAAAGCATTAAAAAAGCATTTAAAAGCATAAGACAAATCAAGCCTAAAGTCCCCAATATTTTTTTTAATTTTTTTTAACATTTATTTATTTTTGAGACAGAGAGAGAGAGAGAGAGCATGAACAGGGGAGGGTCAGAGAAAGAGGGAGAAACAGAATCTGAAACAGGCTCCAGGCTCTGAGCTGTCAGCCCAGAGCCCGATGCGGGGCTCAAACCCACGGACCGCGAGATCATGACCTGAGCCGAAGTCGGACACTTAACCGACTGAGCCACCCAGGCGCCCCCCCCAATATTTTTTTTTAAAGAGAACAAGCAAGTTATGGCTCATCACCCTTTTCTTATATAATTCCTTTAAAGGGTTCTCAGAAAGCTGATTCTTAAGTAGATAGACCCTAGCTCAAAGCAAATTCGTTAAAAAAAAAAAAAAAAATCGATGACTTGTGAAAATCCTGAAGATCTCACAGGCTATATTGTCTGAAAGGACAGCCCTTATTTTCTTCCTGTAGCTGTGGATTAGCTGATTAAATATTGTGTATCACCACCTTGATGAAAAGAGCCTTCCTCCACTCAGCCTGATTTAAGTCTATGTTTTTTGGATTCTTGGGACTAATTTTGGTGTATGTTAAGGGCTGGGGAGGGTGGAGGTGGCCATGTGTCAAAGTGAGCATCAGATACAGTTGATGCAACATTGCACATGCTGAATATTGCTTGTTCAGTGAATTAGGTTTAAAGGAACTCGTTTTCTGGGTGCCAGGGTTCTTCCCAATGTGTCTCTCTGTTGCCATATGAGGCTTTGGTTGTCAGGATGAAGAGTGGGCTGTGGCGGGAATACAGCACCAGAGACGCCACAGGACGGGGGGCTTCAAGAACAAAAAAGTTCATTTCGGCCTCATGAGCGACCTAGGCTAGCAAGGCAGCTTGATCCACATGGTCTTCAGAGACTTGGTGTTTTTCATGTCATTGATTTGCCATTTTTGGTGCAGTGGTTCTCAAACTTTTTGGTTTCGGGTCCCCTGTACGCTGCTAACAATTATACAGGATTTTTAAGAGTTTTTGTTTTGGGGTCCCTGGGTGGCTCAGTTAGTTAAGTGTCCGACGCTAGATTTTGGCTCAGGTCATGATATCATGATTAGTGGGATCGAGCCCCGCATTGGGCCCCTTGCTGTCAATGCCAGTCCCTGTTAGGGATTCTGTCTCCCACTCTTTCTGCCCCTCCCCCACTCATGCATATGCTCATGCTCTCTCTCGAAATAAATAAACTTAAAAAAAAAGTTTGTGTTGCGGCGCCTGGATGGCTTAAGTCAGTTAAGCGTCCGACTTTGGCTCAGGTCTTATGGTTCATGAGTTTGAGCCCCGCGTCAGGCTCTGTGATGAAAGCTCAGAGCCTGGTGCTTGCTTTGGATTCTGCATCTCCCTCTCTCTGTGCTCCTCCCTTGCTCGTGCTCTCTCTCTGTCTTTCAAAAAAAAAACCGTTAAAAAATTTTTAAAAAAGTTTTTGTTTTTATTAGTACTATCAATATTTATTAGGAATTAAAACATAAAATTTGAACACATTAATTAAAAAAAATTTTTTTAACGTTTATTATTGAGAGACACAGAGAGACAGAACATGAGCTTGGGATGGGCAGAGAGAGGAGGAGACACAGAATATGAAGCAGGCTCCAGGCTCCAAGCTGTCAGCACAGAGCCCGATGCGGGGCTTGAACTCACAAACCCCGAGATCGTGACTTGAGCCAAAGTCGGACGCTTAACTGACTGAGCACCCAGGCATCCTAAACTCATTTATTAATTTATTTAAAAATAAAAATAATAAATCATTGCATGATAACATAAATAAAATTTTAAGAAAAATAACTATATATTCTAAAGTAAAAATTAGAGATTTTTGCAGTCCTCTCTAATACATGGTTTAGTAGAAGAGAGGTATCTCATCCCTGCTTCTACATTTGATCTATTTTGATGTGTTTTTTTCCTTTGGTGAAGTATTTGAAAAAATATCTGGGCCTTGCAAAGTTATGTGGTTGGGAAAGGCAGAAGTATCTTAATAGTGTTTTTCAAAAAACCTGTAGATCTATTATACCAAAACTCAGCCAGAATGTCAGTGAACTTTTTATACTTGGTTACATTAGTGTGCATTGATCTGTCTTTCCTTTTTACCCACATATGATCATTTAACACAATGCATTGCTCATTTGGAAATTATTGGTTCACGGAGTTATGTAGATCTTACAAATGTTGACATGTCATTGTAAGTACCAAAGTTTTTTTAATGTTTCCACTAATGTCAGAACCTTTTAACTAATGGGAATCTGTTGGGCATACAATAGCCTATACTAAATGTACTAATACCAAAATACTGATATTTGCTTAAAAGCTTGAATTTTGGGGTGCCTGGGTGGCTCAGTTGGTTGAGCGTCCGACTTTGGCTCAGGTCATGATCTCACAACTCCGTGAGTTCGAGCCCCGCGTCGGGCTCTGTGCTGACCGCTTGGAGCCTGGAGCCTGTTTCAGATTCTGTGTCTCCCTCTCTCTCTGACCCTCCCCCGTTCATGCTCTATCTCTCTCTGTCTCAAAAATAAATAAACGTTAAAAAATTAAAAAAAAAAAAAGCTTGAATTTTATCATTGGCAGCAAACACTGTCATTCGATTTTCTTTAAGCAACAGGCTCACTGTGTTCATTTTCAAGAAAATGTCTACAAATGCTCGTCATAATAAACAAGTCTGTGTGAGAAACATAAACAGCCAAGTTTTCTTTCACATTTCATTCAGTTCATTGTTTTTCATGTTTTCTCCACCTTCATATTATTGTTTCTCTCTATCCTGAATAAATGTTAACGATAGGAGCCAGAAGACTCTTTTATACATGGTAATTACACTTTCATTCCCAGGCCTCCATTCCTGGTGGCAGCTAGTAGTCTCTAAGCAGGTATGTGGCACCAGTGGGCTGTGTGAATCCTTGTGAGGAAGCCACAGAATTCTAACCTTTTATTAGTTGCTAATTGGAACAACAGTATGCAGCCAAACTTTTTGGAGTAATTTCATGTTTTCACAGGATAAGAAATGAAGACCCTCTCCATGTATCCAGATGTGCCCATTAAAGGATCTTACAGTAGAGTTCTCCCCTTTCTCTCTCTTCTCTGGCTCCAGCTCCCACTTTTGTTCTCTTTCTTCCTATTTGGCAAAACTGTATCTTACTCATAAAAACCAGCTTTTTCGAGTTGAAAATATTATGCAGGGAGATGAATGAATCATACTCAGCTAGGGTATGGTAGAGAGAAGCTTGAATTCTGGTCCTCTGCCACAGTGATCTGTTCTCTTTACAGCATTTGTGAGGTTTACGATCGGCATCTCACACAACAATGGATGAAATGACAGATGGGTCTAAGCATTGTGTGGACATCAAGAAGGGGCCCGTAATCACAAGTTTACTTTCTCATCACTTACTTCTTTCTGCTGATCCACATTGCTCTTAGTTATAAGTGATATCCTATATCCTGTTGCCTTCTGTGTGCTTATAACTCTCCTTAGAAGTTGACAGCTGGTTAGGAAAAATCAATACCAAAGAACATAAAACCACAGGGACACATAAGAGGCACTTTTTAAACATTGAGAGCCAATTTACAGACTATATACTTTTCAAGGAATCTGGAGTTCATTGGAGAGGAGACTCGCAAAAGTCTACACAAAATGATCTCTGGAGGTAGAAGGCCAGTGAACTAGCGCCTAATATAGATTGATGAGGAAGCAGCAGGACAGAGGGGTGGAGCTGGCATGTCAGACAAAGTGCCTGAATAGCTAAGGCACAGAGACAGGAATCAGTGGAATACACACAGCGAGATGCTTGGCTTGGGGAGAGCAGGGGATGCTTATTGAGAAGAGTGGGCTTAACCTTGCTGGGTCACTGTGGACAGCCCACCCACCAGGAGCATGAACAGCCAGGCAGAGACGTTTCATCTTCTCAGTTGCAAACGAGCAGGAGGCTTTTAAGATTTTTGTTTTAATCCTCTGGAGAATAATGCAAGCAAAGGAATGATTAGGAAAAATGATGTCGGAAATATGACATGGTTCCTAAAGGATAAGGAAGACCATACTCTTCCTTCCATCTCCTGACTATCTACTGCTTATCTCTCTGACTTCAACTACTCTGGTACCTCCTAGTGGAAGTGTCATCTCCCACCTCACCCTCTGAGACTGGACTATATGTCTTCTTTTTTTAAAAAAAATCATTTATTTATTTTTATTTACTTATTTTCGAGAGAGAGAAAGAGAGGGAGAGAGAGGGAATGAATGGGGGAGGGGCAGAGAGAGGGGGTCAGAGGATCCGAAGCAGGCTCTGTGCTGACGCCTGAGAGCCCAACACAGGGCTTGAACTCAGGAACTGTGAGTCTTTTTATGTGCTATTCCTCTGCATCTTGTGTTTACCCCTGCTGTAGCCTGTCATAATTATTTTGTTTATCCAGGAGATGGTAATTTCCTTGAGAATGGAGAACTTGTCTTCATGCCTAGCAGAATGCCTGATTCATGGCAACCACTCATTAAATACTTAAAAGAGTAAGTGAGTGAGGAGGGCGCAATAATATTAGCACAAAGATATTAGGCCAGAGGCAAATTGGTTTAGAAGTGGTAAGGAAGAGGTTGATGGGGATCTTCAGACTGGGAGTAGGTGGGTAAGTAGCAAAGTGATTGATCATCACGGTAATGAATGCAATGTTTATTCTATATTATTTGCTCTTCTCATTATTTTCCTCATTCTACTTTCTCTTATTTGAGAATTTATAATTAAATTATGAATAATTTGTTTATACTCAAAATATCACTGTCACATGTAAATACTCTGAAGGCAGTTATTTCATATATTAGGTTTTAGTTTCAAGTTAATTGGAATTACTGAATTATTTGAGAATGGTAATATATTTCTATGCTACTATTATTTGTAAATATAGAGCAAAAAGTGTGCGTGGTTTTTTTTGTTTGTTTTCTTAATGAGACCTATTAAAAGTACATGGACTTGAGTGGCTCCTGGGTGGCTCAGTCAGTTAAGCATCCTACTCTTGATTTCAGTTCAGGTCATGATCTTGTGGTTCCTGAGTTCAAGTCCCACGTCAGGCTCTGCACTGACAGTGTGGAACCTGCTTCGGAGTCTCTCTCCCTGTCTTCCTCTTTTTCTCTCTCTCTCTCTTAAAATAGATAAATAAACTTTAAAAAAAGAAGGAAATGGACTTGGTTACTTTTCATTATTCAAATAAGACCTGTTCATTGCAGAAAAATTATAGCTACAATTATGTAATTTAATACTGATATACAAACATTAAAAACAAAAGTAAAAATTATCTGAGATAATCATTTCTCAGAGGTAATCAGTAAGTAATTTTGGTAAATATCCTGCCAGACGTATTGCATGTATATATGTGTGTGTTTGTGTCTCTGTGTCTAAATATATATCTACTTTAAGCATAAGGTATACTATATATTCTGCTCGTAATCTAATTTTAACTTCAAATATGAATGCCTCTTACATTCCCTTAGCCCACCTGATATAGCACAGCTGTGGTACACAGTTCCATCCCCCCCATTACAGTGTTCCTTGCAAGCTGTGCCTTATCTTCTCTGCTTTCTCCAAACCTGCAAAGGTCTTTTAGACACAGGCAGCTACAACCTAGAAATATGAGGGAATTAATACTGAAAGCTCAAGCAGTGGGGCATGAGAGTTGGTGGATACATGTCCCAGTCCCCAGCCCCCTCAGTTGGGACAGTTATGAGATATGTGCTACGTACATTGTGCTGACATTCCCAGTGGAACTGAGATGCAGTTGACTGTAGCTGTAAGTTATATGCTTGAACGCCATATTGGGTGTTCTCTCTCATCTATCTCACCTTCTCTATTTGCCCAGTTCTGTTTTCTGAGATAACCTTTTAGACAGCCCCCACCCACATCCTCATCTTGCTCTGTTCCCACACAATCCCTACCAAGACCATACCAGCCTCGTATTATTGGACTATTGGGTTTATTTCAATTTCACATTTCTAGAAAAAAGAATTATAATGGAAATCCATGTACAAGTGCCTTTAATATGGATCTAACTATTTTTTTCAATAAAAGCTGAGTCAAAGAATATGCTGATTTTAAAGACCAAATTACTTTTTAGGAAAGTTATTCCTATTTTTAAAGTGTTAGTTTCCTTATATACTGCTGACTCCTGGGAGTTAACTTCTTTAAATATTGTTCAGACTTCAGTAAAAATATTCTGTCTGTTTCTGGCCTGTAATTTTTATACATGTTTTTGGTCACATATTTTTGTTTAATATGTTGCCTGTTTATATATTCTCCTTAATTTTCCCATTAATTATTTAAATACTTTAATCAATTTTTATGGGTTCTTTATATGTTAAGATACTAATTCTTTGCTGTATGTTATAAATTGTTTCTCTGAGTTATCTTTTGACTGATTTTGTGCTTCTTGGTAGCTACTCTCATTGGCCGCATTCCCAAACTGTACACTGGCCTGAGCATCTTTCTACCACTCTGTGGACATTTCCGTCTAGATCTTTCCACCTCATTTTCTTTCATTCTTCCTTCATCTGGATTTCCTTCTTGATTTCTTTCCCTTACCTGGAATTAATCAGTCCATTCTGCTTTGCAGTGATTCTCACTGGGTGTAGGGGAGAGATCCATAACCAAATCCATGGGATAGATGGCCTTTTTTAAGCTTCCTATTCCCCACTCTTGAGAAGTACAGCCATAGTTACTGTAGGGTGTGTGTGGAGTCTCTCAGCTGACAAGAGGCAGAAAAAGTTGAGAACTACTGGCTGGAAGAATTTAGAAGGCATGGAAATGCTACCAGTATTGCTCTTCTCTTTGTTTCTATGATTAAACCCTCACGGAGATCCTATGACCTCAGGTCTCGTCTCCAAGGAAATCCTTCTGTTTATGTATGCCTGGCAGATCTGCAAATTACTTTCTAAATTGATTGCTGAATGTGCTGAAGACACATGGTTGACCAGGTCTTGAAGACCAGCATCTTTTTTTAAAGCCGATCAATATAAAAGGCTGCTATCTTTATATAATGACATGAGGTCAATTCCAAATTACATTTGCACATCACAAGAGCTTTCAAAGCTAATGCAGATGCCAGGGGCCTTTATGAAGGGGTCACCACTCTGCTTTGCAAATTTATAGCCACATATATACTGACCCAGGAAAGGAGGAAAGAGTTCATCTTGCATTCTGGGGAGCACCCTTCTTAGACTGTTCATCACTCACCAGCAGCACCTTCAGGCTGAGAGACTTCTGGCTTCATTCTTTTCATTTCAAACAGATTTATTTATCAGCGTTTATACTCACAGAGTAGGAAATATTTCTTTGTACTCTGAGTTATTTTACAATGTGTATTAAGTTAAAACTGTAGCTTATCATTTTGAATAGATTTGATTTTATATTCACTTAAATCATACAATTGTTCAAAAAAGATTTATAATATTTTATAATCACATTATTAATATAGATATTAATATCAAAGCTACACATAAAAGGAAAAATAAGCAAAGATGTTAAGAGATGATCACAGTTGCTATGACTGAACTCTAGAATTAGATCTCAGCCTCCCCAAATCAAAGTCCAAAGATAACAATTGGATAATGTAATTCTTATTTGGTAAGAGGAAATATGCTAAGCATTCACAGAGAGGAAGAATTTTTTCCCCTTGGACTAAATTTTAAAGGAACAATGTCGTGGAACTTTTACATTCAAATTAGGGTGACTTAGTGGTAACCTTTCTCCTATAAATTCATTACAGACATGT
This sequence comes from Panthera uncia, assembly GCF_023721935.1. Classification (NCBI taxonomy): domain Eukaryota; kingdom Metazoa; phylum Chordata; class Mammalia; order Carnivora; family Felidae; genus Panthera; species Panthera uncia. The sequence continues at coordinate 63,168,582 of NW_026057584.1, read as the reverse complement.
AAGCACTTTTCTCATGTTTATTTCTTACAATAAATCCTCAGGATAAGCCAAAGGTATAAGGTTTAAGTGTCACTCAGTTAAAAGTGTTTTCAGGGTAGTTTCAGTATACTTCAGAAACCTAGGATTCTTGTTATTTTATTTTTATTTTTTTATTTTTTAATGTTTATTTTGAGAGAGTGAGAGACAGAGTATGAGCTGGAAAGGGGTAGAGAGAGAGGGGGAGACAATCTGAAGCAGGCTCCAGGCTCTGAGCTGTCAGCACAGAGCCTGACATGGGACTTGAACCCATGAACCGTAAGATCGTGACCTGAGCTGAAGTCGGAAGCTTAACTGGCTGAGCCACCCAGGTGCTCCTAGGTTTCTGGCATTTTAAAACACAATCAAGCCTTTGTGTATCTGATACTTACTATCCGGAGGCCAGCATGTCTCTTAGACTGTATTCCTTGACTGTTAGTTGTCTCAGCTGGACTTTGTGAAAGCCATTTAGGAGTTTGGATGGAAAGAGTGAAAAGATGAAATTTTGCCTCTAAGATGCTGTCTTTGGGTGAAGACCCACACACATGTTTCTCATCTTTGATAAAGCAACAAAACTTCTTTAATACTTTGTGTGATTCATGTTCATTTGTTAGATCAAAATAGTTCTGAATTAAAATAAACTGCTATTCATTCAGCTACAGGTACCTACTGGTTCCTGGGGAAAGTGTGTGTGTGTGTGTGTGTGTGTGTGTGTGTGTGTGTGTGTGTGTGTTTATATTTACGTTAACCATTTAACACTTGCCTGGTTAACCAGGTATTCTTTTCTCTGGTCTTTTGCTTCAAACTCCAGTGTTCCTTTAGGCTTATAGTGACATGATAAGCATGAGTGATATGAGGTAGCCTACCTGTCTTGATTTTTTTTTTAGATTTCAGTTATTTTTCAGAGCAGTTTTTTGTTCAGAATAAGACTGAGAAGCAGATCCAGAGATTTCCATCTACCCCTGGCCCCACACATGCATAATCTGTCCCATGATCTCCTCCCACAGCAGTCCATGTATTCTAATTGATCAACCTACACAGACACATCATAATCACCCAAAGTCCATAGTTTACATTAGGGTTCACTCTTAGGGTTGCCTATTCTATGAGCTTGGACAAAGCCTCCTTGATTTTTGAGGATTCATCCATCCTCATGATAGATAGCATGGAAACTGAAAAGTAGATTTGGTGGGGTTTTTTAAACTATTATTTTCAAGGAATATGTCAAATGGAAATTTAAAACATTTTTTAATGCTTATTTATTTTTGAGAGAGAGAGAGAGCGCGCGCGCAAGCAGGGGAGGGGCAAAGAGAGGGAGACACAGAATCCAAAGCAGGCTCCAGGCTCTGAGCTGGCATCACAGAGCCAGATGTGGGGCTCAAACTCACAAACGGCGAGATCATGACCTGAGCCGAAGTCGGATGCTTAACTGACTGAGCCCCCCAGGCGCCCCTCAAATGGAACTTAAAAAAATAAATAAAATAAGATCAAACCTATCTTATTCCAGATGGTAAAGTAAAATTATCAGATCTGATCTATTTTTGTTAATTCTGTTCATGATGAAGCTTCTAAAGAACAGCTGATAAGAGACCTGATACTTCAAAGGCTTCTCTACTTTTCTCTTTAAAACAAACAAACAAACAAACCATAGTTATATATAAGTCTTATGCATATGGTCAAAACGCAAATGTAGACTATAGGATGACTCCCCACAGCACTTCTGACCTCCATCCTGGTGCTGGGGTTAGGTTTGCTCAGGGAAAGAAGAGTCACAGACGTCTCCCGTGGGACACCGTGTTATTGATGGATGCACTTGACACAGGGTTGTGTCTCAAGTGACGTATATGGGAGCAGATGTGTGTAATATAATGAAAAATCCCATTATACAGACAGTATGGTTTAGACTGAGAGTGTTAGAAGTCATTTCTTATCCACAACATTATGGTCTACCTGAGTTTTATTCAGATGTTTTGTAAGTCTTCTTAAATTGAAATCAGTTGATGTGGAGTTTAATAGCTATGAAGCATGTTTATTAAAAATTGTCTTAAGATGCTGTGTTAACTCTGGCTGTCATAACAGAATACCACAGATTGGGTAACTTCAATAATAGATATTGATTTCCAATGCTTCTGGAGGCTGGAAGTTCCAGATTGAGGCCTGGCAGGGTTAGGTTTCTGGTGAGGGCTCTCTTTCTGACTTGCCTGTCTTCCCAATGGCCATCTTCTCACTGCTATCATCACATAGCCTTTCTTCTGAGCATGTGGGGAGAGAGAGAGAGAGAGAAGAGGAGGAGGAGAAAGAGTGAGATCTCACTTCATCTTATAAGGCCTCCACTCCTTTCAGTATAGGATTATGATCTTATCCTCATGATCTCATTCAACCTTAATTACCTCTTAAAGGCCCTATCTCCAGATACAGTCACCTTGGATATTTAGGGCTTCGACATATGAATTTGGGCGGGGTGGGGGGGGGGAGGTGGCGGGAACACAGTTCAGTTCATAGCAGATTCCAAAACAAAAAATTGACATAATTTCTGTTGGGGATAAAAAAAAAAGGCAGGAAGTATGCCTGAGGAATCTTGTCAGTGATTGATAAACACGGAGCTCTTTTTGAAAAATGAGAGGCCCGATTACCCATCTTTACATATGGGTTCTTTTGTTGATTAAGCAGGATTTGAAGGTCTTCTCTAACCCTGAAATTCAGTTTTGTAATGTAAAAACTCATTTTTGGTAATCAATTCCAAATGCCCTTAGTGTTTCTCTTTCTTTACCCGTTCTTTGTACCCAAGATACCAACTGCAAGGAAGGTAAAGTGGAAGAATCTAGCTGGCCTGGGTTTGAATCTAAGTTTTTCTACTCATCAGCTGTGTAGTCTTCAATTAATTATGGTACCTTTTTGAGCTTGCTTGTTTGTCTATAAAATAATTAAAGAGACTTGCCTTGATGCATATATTAGTGAGAAGACAGGCTATGCTAGTATATGTATGTATGTGTGTGTATATATTTTTTAAAGACAACCCAGTAGCTTAGATATGAGAAAAATGATAGAAATGTGTTCATCTCCCACATACAATCCAGAGGTAAGCAGACTGGGGCTGGTAGGAGACCTCTAACATCAACCTCAACAGAAACAGATTTCAAGGTCCCAGGTGACCGCTCCAATTTTCATGTTCTCCCTCCAATAGGAGTGGAGAAAGGGTGAGAGGAACACATTCCCTTGAACTTTTAGGGGCACCATCCTGAAGTGGCACATGTAAATTCTGGTCATATCCCTCCCACCAGAGCTTAGATATGTGGTTATATCCAAGAGGGAGGTTGGTTGAGAAGTAATGTCTCTAGCTAAATTTTGTTTCACTGGCAATTTCTGCCTCAAAGGGTTATTATAAACATTAGGAATAATCCATTAATTCATTCATCAAACATTAAATTGTGGAATATTGGAACAAAGGGCTTAGCAGGGTGCCTTACACATGGTAAATACCAGGAAGATGGTGTCACCTTCTTTCAAATGTGGTCCAAGGCCCATTAGCATCTGCACTGCCTGGAAGCTTGTTAAAAATGTAGAATCTTAGCCCCAGGCCAGACCTACTGAATCAGAACCTGCATTAACAGTTTGAAAAGCTCCATGCCAGCATGTTGTCTCTTAGGATATCCTGCTGGCTGTGTTGCTCTGACACTTGCAGTGTTGTTGTGAGAATTAAATAAGATAATATATATAAAGTACTTTGGAATCTGTGAAGTGTTTCATAACATTATTTAAGTGTATGTGTGTGACATGGAAGAATGTGAATCTCAAGGTATTGGAATGACAAGATGGGAAAATCCTTGGGTTTTTAGACTCTCCAGGCTTGACAACATGAGTTGATATTGTGAGGCCATGTGAAAAAGGCTTATCTGTTTCTGGAAAATGTGCTTAAATTGCCATGCACTGTTCTAAGCACAGAACTTATTATTTAGGAAGATGCTAGGCCTATCATTCTAAACCTAGGGTTTTCAGTGTGTTATTTTTAAATTACCAGTGTTCCTGACATCTGAATATTTCAGCTTTTTATGTTTTGAATTATGTTGTTATCCTTTAATTCATGTGATGGAATATACAGATTTTGATATCAAATTAATGTTTAAATGATTCTGAAAAAGACACCTAGAAATGTAGAAAATGGAAAAATTGATAAAAGAAAATGAATTTTAAAGAAAAGATAGCTTCATGGTATCAATTCACATAGAAGGAATTACACCTAATATATTAAATTATAAGCAGCTAATTCAGATTCATACACTAGTGTTGAACTATAAAAAATTGGGAAAATCGCCTGCTCATGGACTTTAGTTTTCTAATCTGTAATTGAGAAAGATGACATTTGTGTTTGTTTTACCAGCCCCATAGGGTTGAGGAAGCCCATAAAATCTGAGATCCTAGAAAAATGTGGTATGCATACAGAAGGCGATACTCGCATCTAGTGTTGTCAAAGGGAGAGGTATAGGTGAACATGCATCAGTGTGAAAGAACTTATTATTAAAATGCTTGGGGGACGCCTGGTGGGGGGGGGGGTGGCTCAGTCTGGTAAACGTCCAGCTTCAGCTCAGGTTATGATCTCATGGTTCATGAGTTCGAGCCCCACGTAGGGCTTTGTGCTGACAGCTCAGAGCCTGGAGCCTGCTTTGGATTCTGTGTCTCCCTCTCTCTCTGCCCCTCCCCAGCTTGCACTCTGTCTCTCTCTCTCTCTCTCTCTCAAAAATAAATAAACATTAAAAAAATTAAAAAAATAAAACAGTTAAAATGCTTGGAAAATAAGCTTGCAGGCTGAGTTAGGGCCCTGGTAGTTTCATCGGATTCATAGTATGCAGGCCTATTGCTCCTGTTTCACCTGGGTGAAGGCCCACTGAGAGACAAAGACTCATCCAGTATATCTGCAGGTCAGTCAAGTTTTGGCACATAATGGAAACAGGTCTAGTTGGTATACATCCGATGCACACAGGGAGAAGTCTGCATGTTAGGAAAAAACCAGACAAGTCAAGAAACTCACAGATGAGGGAAAGCTCTAAAAAATGGCTGTTTCTAGGACACTTTGTTCTCCTGCCTGTGACTGGAAGGAGTGGCCACAGTGGAAGAGATTCCCACTACATCTTTAGAGGCAAGCACGTGCATGCCCTGTTGCCTTGGGACTGATACATTCAGAAAAATGCTACAAGATTTGTCATAGGCCTTGTGTTTAATTCTGTATTCCTTTCATTAGCATTTAGTAAATGAACGTTGCACTGTCAGCTTTGGGTCCAGGTGCTGGGGGGATAAACATACCTTTCCCTCAGGGACTTTCAACTCATTATTGAGATAATATACAGCTTTATCAGAAAAAGGATAATAACCAACATTTGTACTATACTTTAAAATAGATCTTGGTATGTTATGCCCATTTAAAAATTATGTGTGTACATGTGTTTAATTTATTAAAAATAAATCTATATTTATATAGAAATACAGAAATATAGAAAAAAGACCAAAAGTGGGATGTACATGAAATGATAATAGTGATGAAAATACACATTATTTTTCATTACTTTCTGTATTTTCTGTATCTTCCTCGATGGACATGTATTATTTATATAACCATATGACAACCACATATGAAACTTCTGAAGCTTCTAAAATATTTTTATACATGCTGTCTCATTTGATCTTCACAAGCACTCTGTGAGGTAGGTCAGTAATAAACATCAAGGTTATAGATGAGAGAAAATGGAGGAGACGGACAGGCATACAACTCAGACACCAGGATGTTACGTGCAATGATGTATACAGCACTGAACAGGTAGTCAATGGCAAGAGCAGATGAAAGGAAGGCATATTAGTAGTGCTTTAATGAAAGGAGAATGGTTTAGTGCATAGAATGGCTTTTTACTTCAGTCTGGCTCCCTAAATAAAGGCCTGGTTCAGGTTTTTTATTAGACTCAGAGGCAGGGTGCACAGTAGTCACATTTGGGTCTAAGACCAGAGAGTCTGAGTTTGATTTCCAGCTCTGGGACTGCCTAGCTATTTAATCTTGGCAGTTATTTACAGACTCAGGGCCTCACTGTACCTATGTATAAAATGAAACAAATACTACTAGCTACTGTAAGAACAAAATTAGTTCATATGTGAGAACCTTGAAAAGTGTATGGGATGGGGAGCCCTGGGTGGTTCAGTCAGTGAAGCATCCAACTTGATTTTAGCTCAGGTTATGATCTCGTGGTTCATGGGATTGAGGCCTGTGTTGGGTTCTGTGCTGACAGTGCGGAGCCTGCTTAGGATTCTCTCTCTTCCTCTCTCTGCCCCTCTCCCACTCATGCTCCCTCTCTCTCTCTCAAAATTAATGTTAAAAAATATATTGAAAATAAATAAATAAAAAGCTCTTTAAAACAAGTATAATGGGACAGTCTCGAGCTAAATAACTTTTTAATTTGTTAAATAAATAACAGACCACAGAGGAAAAACCCTAAAAAAATAAATGTGTGGATGTAGGGATGACTGAACAAGTATTAGCTGCTGTCTTCATCATCATCATCATCATCATCATCATTCATGTAGAGCTGATGCGGATGATGATAGGGTGACAGTATCTATGGCTTTCAGGGAGACAAGTACATCATCCTACTGTAGACAGCAGCAACTTTTAATCTTATAGGATCTGGGACGAGGTAAGGAAAGAGGTCAGGTCAGTACAAATATATCTCACATTAATCTTTCAATGACAGTATTATCATTTTGAGATGCATAAACATGGATTGAGTTAAGGATAGATTGTGTTTCTTAAGAAACATACAGATGAAGGGGCGCCTGGGTGGCTCAGTCGGTTAAGTGTCTGACTTCGGCTCAGGTCATGATCTCACGGTCCGTGAGTTCGAGCCCCGCATCAGGCTCTGTGCTGACAGCTCAGAGCCTGGAGCCTGCTTCAGATTCTGTCTCCCTCTCTCTCTGACCCTCCCCCATTCATGCTCTGTCTCTTTCTGTCTCAAAAATAAATAAACATTAAAAATAAATTTAAAAAAAAAGAAACATACAGATGTACATTAAATGTATGTAGATGTATGCCGCAAAATGCTGATAGCTTGGGTTAAGAATGCAAAAGAATTATAAATTTAATACAAAAAATATGGGAAAGTTTGTGCTGGTATCATCGGATTGTTCAGCAGCCTGTGTAAATCTATACCAGTCTCTCCCTGCTTACTATAAATGTTTGGAATATGTGTACACTTAGATGTTCTCTTTGATTTTACAGTGTTGTAAACCAAGTGATTGCTGTCAAATTAAGAATGATTGTTTTGTCTTTAAAAGACCTTGACCATGAACTGGGAGGTGGAGTGTGTTGTGAGGGTTAATTCCCTCAGGCCTGGAATTAGTCTGAGCTGTTCTGCTGAAATAAGTATCCCTGCCGGTTACTTAACCACTGGTCACCAAAGCATGAAACGATTGATTGATAATGTTGCTTTGTAACATTGGTTGGAGGAGTTTCAGGGTAGTTTGCACCAACTGTCAGCATTGTTTATTGATAAGAGTGAGATTGATGATTTGCATCTGGTCTGGGTGAGACTTCTAAAGGGCTCTGCTGTGGAGGCTGGTTGCATAGTAGGAAGGTGGCTATGTAACCAAAATACAAAAAGCACCAGTGGGGATTCCATCCCAGAAATACTACCAGTTGAGTTTAGAAGATTACCCAGAGAGACTGTATAATGGAATATTAACTGCTTTAATATCCTAATCCTAGGGGTACTTAGGTGGCTCAGTCAGTTTAACATCTGACTCCTGATTTTGGCTCAGGTCATGATCTCACGGTTGCAATTCCCTCTCCTTCTCTCTCTGCCCTTTCCCCACTTGCACACGCTCTCCCTCTTTCTCTCTCCCTCTCTCTCTTTCAAAATAAATAAGTAAATAAACATTAAAATTTTTTTAAAAAGAAAAAGAACTCAGTTCATTTATTTTTTTTTAAAAGTCCTAATTCTAGTTAAGGTCTTCAGTTCTCATACAGGTCGATTATTGAAATCCCAAAATACTGGGGACAATCTTGTTTCATTTCCAAAACATGTGAAATGTGTTTGTCATTTTGTTTCAGAGCCCGTGGTTGTGGAATACAAGGCACTGTTGGTACAACTACCCCTATCAGGTAAGGAGACATTGCTGACTGGGTCTTCACACACACAGAGTATCTCCCTTAGGTCAGGTTCATGGTTTCAGGCCCCAGCAGGCTGGGCAGCCACTTCACTTTTTAGCCCCTTGCCCTTGCCCCTGCTGCTTGATGCCAGACTTAGCCTAGTTAAGGGAAGCAGTTTGTTTTCTCAGTGAAGTTCAGAATCAGAGCTCAGTTGCTTTAGCAAATGAATAAGCTGGAAGGTGCTTTTGCTGGAGAGTGAGATACAATCGATTCAATAGTTGGGCGATTCTTGCTTCTAACAGCTGATCTTCCAATTACTGTGGAGGGCCTGAAGACCTGACACCAGCAAGGGTCCGTCTGGACAGCAAGTGGGCAAAGTGTGGGGCTGCAGCAAACAAGCAGAGTTCAGGTCACTTTGCGGCTTAAGAGCAGCCTCTAAATATGTAAATCAAACACCATTTCCTTGAGCATAGAAAAATTGGCTTGTATCATTACACTAAACTTAAAACCATCGCCAAAACTGAGATTAAAATTATACCCCAGAAAGGGAGCATTTCAGATCTCTGCTTCCTACATACCTTTGCCTCTGTCCATGAATTCAATAAGATTAGCATGTGTTGTGGTCCTCAGATCAGTTACTATTTGAATACCATAGAGCTGGGTCTTTTCTAGTTTAATTGGAATATGTTATATAAGAGAATCAAATACAACTAGATATTTTGATGATAAAGTGACATACGTTCGGATAAGCAACTTGGATTTTTGGCTTTGGTTCTTTGGGCTGTCTTCTTAGAGGTATTTGGTCTTTTTGGTGTGCATAAAGTTAATGGGAAGCAAGCATGCTCTGTAATCGTCTCTGTTACACGCAGTGTTGCAACAGGAGCTAGGGACCAGTGTTGGAAACTTCTTGGGCTAGTTCATGCTAGGGACACATTGAAATGGAATTTGAGTTTGCATTTCCATCTCTTTTATGGGGTACATCCATATTAGAAAAGCATGTAAGCAAGCAATATGACATGGTTAGAGAAAGCTGAGCATTCTAGGGCTTTCTGATGGAGACTGAAGTCAACATCAAAACTTACTGTCCACAGTTGTAATTCTCAGGCTCCACTGCTATTTTACTACCTTAAATACTTGGGATATTGTCATTACACCTCTGGTTGTGTCCTGTATTGGTATACTGAGTGGAAAAATCCATATACATCTAGAATTCTATTTATAAAAGTATTCAAAGCCTTCTAGAAACCTTAACTTGAATGTTCATGTGGCAGCTGCTCTAATGCACTGCATTTATGAGGAAAATTCTGTCATATGAACAACATTAGGACAAATGTCACATGAAATGTAATTCCCACTCCTCTTTATAACTATAACATAGTCTGAAATAGCTTTCACATTTATGGCTGGAGCTAAGGAATTGCTTTTTTCTGAGATAATTAGTTGTTGGGGCAGTGGGCCAAAATGTAATTGCAGGCTGTTTCACAGACAAAACTATAGATTTAACATGAAAATTTGAGGGTCTGGTAGATAGATATGTTTAAAAATAAGAAACATTGAAATGTCTGCCTGACTTAGTACGTGGAGCATGTGACTCTTAACCTTGGGGTTATAAATTTGATTCCCACATTGGGTATAGAGATTACTTTAAAATAAAATAAATCTTTAAAAAACAATAAAATAAGAAGTAAAAATAAGAAACATCATCAGTATAGAAGGAAAGATACTGTGTATTTGGAGTTTCAGATCAATATTGTCTTCTGCTAGTAAGACATCATTGCTTATCAATGAATAATTTGGTAATAGCCCCCGAAATTTAGGAACAGTTCATGATTTCTTGAAGGAATAATGGTCATCTTTGATAAACTCCATATTCTCATAAAAAAATCAGCTACTTTTCTTTTTATATGTGTGGGGGAAAAAAATAAAGAGCATGTAATTATTATGCGTGTAATTAAAGTGCATTGTGGGTAGCTATGCTGAATAATTACAGAGATTACAGTTCAAAGTCAGTCTCAAGTCTTAAGAGCACTTTTTTAAAGATAGGTAGTGCTCATGAAGCATATTTATTATGTTTTTAGCATGTATATTAAGTAAATAATTGAACATATGTTTATATGAAAGAGTAGTGGTCTGCTGCAATTTTATTAAAGGCACACTGCTCCTTGTGTATGAATATATATGTAATTTATTACATATATGATGGTTCTTATATAATGCATATATTTAAGTCCAAAATAATGGAAAGTGATCTTTAGTTGGGACTAGATAGTTTGTCGTAAAGAGCACAAGTTGGGAATGAGAAGCCCTCGAATAGCAGTCACAGGGCCTCACTAGCTATAAGACCTGTGATTAGCCTTTCAACCTGAACTAACTTGACAGCAATTTCCTGTCAGCTATACTATCTAGAAAATGATGGTACTAATTTTATAGGGTTTTTATGAGAGTCAGAGAAATTAACATGTGGATAGTTTTGTCAATTGCAGAGCACTCCATGAATATGGTAGTTTTGTAATATGATGCTCTCTTAGGAACTCTGGTTTCTAGATGTACTCTCACCTGTCTTCCTAGCCCGCCGTGGTTTTTCCCAGGTGGTGGTGCAGGGAAGCTCATTAAAACTGAAATTTAACCTTGGCTCCCAGGGTCCTGAAGCCAGTGCCCTATTTTCTAGACTTCATTGCTGCCATATGTCTGACCTGAATACCCATCCCTTATTGCTAATGCCTGCAAATTTTAAAAGGACAATTCAGTGGAAAATATATTCTCTCCAGTATGGTGCTGAGTTTGATAAACACACTGATGGTCATTGTTACTCAGAGCTTGGGATTGCTGGTGGGATAATATCCTGTCCCCTCATGTGTTTTGTTGCCAGAGATCAGTGGGAGGGACAACTGTTTTCTTTGATACCAGTGCATAAAGCTGGTAGGGTTGGTAGTTAAGAGAGTGCCAGCTTCTCATGAAAGTACTTTGTTACGCTGCTATTGGTTCCCAGAGCATTAAAGTTTCAATTGCAGTTACTGTATATACTATTACATTGTGGGCAGCATGGATAGAATGCATTTCAAAGGTCTCTCATTCATTCTGGTAAAGTAAGACATTTCATTATAGCTTAGTAAACAAAATAAATGTTCTTGACTTCTACTGGCTCTCTGAGCCTCTCCCCATTCTTGGACCCCTGAAGCAGATAGAACAGGTATCACCCCCCATTTTACAAAAGGTATACTAAGGCCCACTGAGCTATGGAGCTGAGACTTGATCTCAGATTTCCTGGCTGAGGGCCTAGCCTGGTATTTCTTGGCAGCTTCCTTGTCCCTCTGCCTTTTAATAAATATTTTTGAATTATCTTTTCTGATATTTGCAATGTACAGAACATTCCTTAATAACAAGAAAGCTCTGATTAATACAGAACTCGAAACTCTGCCTTCATGACCCATCTATCACCCCATCTAGCACCCATTCTATCACCTACCTCCCTTGCCCCTATACTATGGAATCTCATGGTACTTTCCAGGGTTACTCTTTTTCTGTATGTATTAAAAGGCTTTTTTTCAGGTTGCCTAAGAAATCTTAACAGATCCTTCTATCAAGGAACCATAAATGCTGTTGTTAAAGTAAATAGTGAATTGGGTACCAAATGTTCATACTCATTGACACTTTTTTGGTTGGAGATGCAACAAACTTAATGCCATTAAGCTGTGTATTAGAGACATACTTCAAAGCCCTCTTACCCATAGAGAGAATGGGGCTGGAATCTGTGGAGGCATAAGACCATGTCACTTTTCAGCACTGAACTTGAGATGTTTGGGACACAATTTGGTTTCCTATTAACTATTAATCTTTCTTTTTTTTTTCTTTAATCCCCAGCCACTCACAACTGACCTTCACTACTATTATATCCTGGAGCTGTCGTATTATTGGTCTTTAATGTTTTCCCAGTTCACTGATATCAAAAGAAAGGTAAGAGTGGTAATGTTGTAAAGTGCTTGCAGATATGTGTCCTTAATGGCCCTTGGCAGATGGGAGTAGCGTCTGAAAGGCACTCACGTCTGTTCTCTGGCAGCACCAGCCCTGCATTATTCCAGAAAGTTTATTTTCATTTCTGGTGTTTTGTATTTTATTTGCATTGTCTCTTCCCTCTTTCCTCCAAATCTAGTGTTCTTTTCTCTGTGAAAAAAATGTATCAATGAATCCTGACAGCAGTAATTTTTTTTCTCAGTCTGATTCACAAGGCCCTCTATTCTTCAAATTAAATAAAGAAGAAAAATTGTATTTGTAGCCCCTGGGAGAGAGTAAATTCTCAGTGCTCCAGCCACACGAATGAATTTTTCCTGAATTAAAGTTACCTAACATCAGAACACATCATGAAAATACAACATTCCTAAATGAACTATGATTAGCCTCCACCTCTCCCTTCCCCTGGAGTAGCTTTTGCTGAGGGTGCATGCTCTTGACCTTTTAAGTGTTAAACCTACCCATTCCAGCTCTCATCCTACCAGCTTCTGGAAAGAATAGGCACTTCTGGCTATTTACCGCTTATAATTTTTCCATCATACCATTTTCTCCAGATTCCCATATTTGGATCATGCCTTCAAAATCGTCTTTGCTGGCGTCCAGCCCAGGGCCTCACGTGCCACATATTTGCATGCACCAGGGTCTAGTCCTGGATTATAGGGCATCATTTCCTGGTATGATCAAGCTTATAACCTTCAGCACTACTAGCCATAACTTATGTACCAGGAACTCCAAGATGTCTCTCTTCAGCCCTGGGTTCTCTCCAGGTCCATACTTCCACAAATCTAGGCATAAATAATAGTATTATGTCCTTTTTGTTTATTATTTAATCGTCCCATCAACTCCAAGATTCAGTTGGATCATTTATTAGTTACCTTATTTTATAAATGAGGAAACTGAACTTTACGTGCAACGTATTTCCAGCTGAAGACATGATCATCCCCTAGCCTTGTTCGTCCAGTAGTGCTTATAACCGACAGTTCTGTAAGCTAATGGTTTTCCTTGGCTCTCCTCTTTGTTTTGCCGCATACCTGAACCCTTAACGTCACTGACACATTTAGTTTGAGTTGTCTCTACTTTTGCTTAATCTATTGCAGTAGCCTTTTAAATGGTCCTCCTATCTAAGTAGTCATTCTTGTCTACCTGCCACCCAAGAGTTGTGTTTCTAAAACCTTTCAAGACAAAGCCAGACTACTTGGAGCAATACGCAGGTTATCAACATGATTCAAACCCACCTCTCCAGTGTTAGTACCCGTCCCTCTTCCCCCCCCTTCTGAAACACACATATGTCCTATCTATGAATGTCTTTTCATCATTGTTCAGACATAATTTTTTTCATGCACCTTTTTTTTTTTTTTTTAAAGAAGAGCTTGCCTTGGCTAGTATATACCCTATTTCCCTCCTCCCAAACCTGACCAAGTCCAAAAATAATATCTTCTTTGAAGGCTAATTCAATTCCCCCAAGGTTTTTTATCATTCCATCCTCTGTGTTTAGTTGCCCAATGTGTACATAGTTAATTTTTTTAACTGTGTAGGGGCCTACCTTCCCTAGACTTGGAGAATAGAAGAGCAAGATATGTT